>NC_079531.1:1585190-1805190 GCF_003711565.1 Takifugu flavidus | reverse complement strand
TCACCTGCCAATCAGCCACATTCCACTCCCCTGCATAAGTCACAGTTGCACATTAGCCCGTTTCCAGCGCGATGCCAGACTTTCCAGTCATATTCTTTGGACTGTTTTCCGGCTGCTGACCCTGCCTGTTCCTGACCTGCCTCTCTCGCCTCTGCTGCGGTAATCACCTTGTTTTCTGTCTGCCTGGTTTCGTCCGTTCGATCTCCTGCACTGGGATTGTGAACCGGATCACTGACCCGGTGGGGTTATTTCTGCGTGTGTGGAATTCCCTTTCGCTGAGGGCGGCCTCTTCTTCCCCCCTGAAGCTGTGAAGGTTCTAATGAACCTGCATTTGGATTTTGTCGCCAGCCTCGTCAATTAAACTTTACAATGTGGTTTTGTGATCAACAATATAAAAAACCCTGTGAAGCCAAAATTGGTGTTGATCTTAGACGTAAAGTTGAATAGAACCCATGAAAATGTGGTTTCAGATGAATCTTAAAGCCATAGACTAGATTTGCATTTAGAGATGTGAATGCCCCTCCTTTATGTTCCAGACAATTAATGATTAATGCAGTGAAACTGTGAATGCAATCAGAATTAATGTCCTGCATCCCATTAGTACCTTTACAACCCAAAGATAATGAATGGGACGGGGAGTCGGTAAATAAAGACTGATGGTGAGAAATGCTGCCTCAGTGTTTGCAGACAGCAGCTTTAAAGATTCGACTTTGCTGCAGAGTCTTTTTAATTCCAAAAGAATCAGATAAATGCTTTTAATGGACTCGTGCCACATTCTGGACCTAACGACGCTTAAAGATGCCCATATCTGAGAGCAGCGTTAGCTTCCCCCATTGGCTCTTGGCTCAATTAGCATCAGTTTATTGCTGCTTCCAGTGGAAAATGCAGCACTTTGGGCTCCGGACATGAAGGTGAGGCTCTCACCCTCGGTGTGGCTAACCCAGACTTCCAGCTCCTGGGATGCTGCTGGTTAATGAGGTGTCATCTCATTAAAGCTTCAACTCTGATATCCCCACGCAGTCGGACGACCTTTGCTGCTTCAACGGGGACGTACAAACACAATTACACCCAGGTGCCAGCCAGGTTTGCCATTTTCCTTCTTCTCTGCGCAAACGCTCAGACGCTAACGGGCTCAGCGGATCAGCCGATGTTACAGCGGTGATCAGACTTCAGTTTGCAGCTTCTCTCGATAAAAGCCGGCACGGATGAGGAGGCGGAGGAATAATCCCGGATTCCTTTCACGGTAGTTGTGGGTCACGTTCATTGACGCCAGCCGAAATCTCATGGCAGCTGAAAAAAACAGACCATAATTACATTTTGTTAAAACATTCTAATTAGGGAACTGTCAAAGCCGACCAGTGGGGGCTCTTTAGATTCTGGTTATGATGTGTGTTTAAAGAACAATATTAATGTCTATTCATTATAATTAACCTCTGTTTCTCCAGAGAAGCTGCCCAGAATAGCAAAGGTCTAATAATGAGTTGCTGGCAAAATCTCAGCTTTTATGGGGTTTCTTTTTCTTGAAGTTGCCTCCTTCCTGGATAGAAAGTAATCTTTTATAAATCATAGACAGAAAAGTCCCGGCCGGCTGCCGACTGAAGGCTACTTTAAAGAAGAAAGCTTCTAACTCTGTGGTTCGTGCCTCTTAGAACGAATTTAGAGGTATAGAATAGAGAATGATCCCGCACAAAGGCTGAAAGGACAGAGAGGTGCTCTTCTTCTCCAGAGCGTGTTGATAACCACTTCAATCAGCAGCCTTCCGGAGTGCCAATGAGCAACAGTTGACCTCAAAACGCTGCTCTTTCAACCCTGGTCAAAGGCGTCATGACTCTTTAAAGGCTCCTTTGCTGCTCACTTCACACTTCTGCTTGTGTTCCCTGCCCGTGATGCGAGCTGGATCTTTTATTCACGCCTTTTACCCCTGATGACCACGGTTCCGCCAGCGGTTTGGGTTTCGTGGATCACTCAAAACGAGCCGCAACCATTAGAATTCTGAGGTGGCTGTTTCTGCTGGCGGCTGCATCGCCGACCTCTTTAGACACAACAGAACACTCAGCTGTCTGGTTTGACATCAAATAAAGTTTTTAATTTATTCACAGGTTATAAATCTGTAACTTGTACCAATTATACCTCGGCTACATTGGCCATTTCATCTGCCTGCCGCTTATTTATGGAGCCGATATTTAGACCTTCCAGCAGCAAATAAACACTGAAAGTACATGAGCGAAGTCTTTTATTTGATCTGCTCTCTTTTTTCCCCACCTCTCCTTTTGAATTAATAGGAATCAGCATGTCAACAGCAGTAATGGCTGTTTAATGCTCCGGTTTTAATGTCTTCATGTCTGGTTTAATGTCTCTTGGGCGAGTAATGAATGGACTTATTGTTATGGGAGAGGAAGGGCGAGCGAGAGAGCTGTCAATGGAGCAGTGGCGAGCGAGAGAGGTTTGGAAGCCGGTGTAAACACACAGATGTGGGGTTTGAACAAAGCTGAGCCGCCGCCTCCTCCTCGCCCTGCTGTGCAAGAAACCAGAACATCAAATATGAAGGACACCAGCGCTTCCATCTGGCCTGGTGGTGGCGTTTGGGGTCCGGATAGCAGAAACTAGGTTAGTTAACTAGTTAGCAGCAGCACTTGCAAGCTGTTCGTGGTGTTCAGGGCAACTTATGGTTCCGATGGTTTCAGCTCCTGGTGATAAATGAGCTCTGTCTTTATCCGCTGCCTGTAAACTTATAAATGCACTTAAATAGTTTGCGCTTCCATCAGCGGCTTCAGACTTTTTTAATGACTTGATCTGCCCTGTGATTTGTTGATTTCGGTGTAATGAGGCCTTTGTGGAGCAGCACATCCGTTAAGTCGGTAATAGTTTGTGTGAAGGGTGGTAATCTAGCTCAGCAGATGAGTTTTGAGAAGATTAATACTCTTCATCTTCACCCTCCTCATGGGGGCGCTGCCAGCCTGAGGCACTCGGCGGGAGGAGGGGAGAGCATAACTGATGTTATTATCCGTAAAATCACAAACACTTCCCTCACAGCACTTTTGATTTAATTTAGCATCGCACTTAAAGTCGGAGTTCTAAAGAGTATTCATGTAAATACTCTCCAGCTGGCATAAAACATGCATACTTTAAAACAGTTGTTCTTAATACAAAGGTCATGAGTCATGCTGTATGTGCTGTTAGCATATGTTCCGTCCCGTAGCGACTGTGCATTATCTTGAGTTGTACCTTCCTGGCATATGTGTTAGTCGGTTGGACCTGAGCATCTTAGCTAATAATTGGAGTCGAAGTTGACTGTGTTCAAAAGTACAACAACAGCCTGAAGCTGCTTATTGCGTCTTGCTGAGAACACGCAGGCCTTTCTGGACAGGAGATTTCATCTTTATTACATGAATCGGGTTGGTTTCTGTTGCTCCGCAGCTCCTGCTGTGTTCGGATAATACTAAAAAGAATGGGGATGCAATAGAATGAGGAAAATGGCAGAAGGTTGGTCTGCGATGTGGAACTGAAAGTGTCTGGAGGTTCCTTTTACCTCACAGATGGACAAACAAGTGGACGGGGAGGGAACGAGCTGGTGGTGTCAGTCAAGGTCACCGCCTTTCAATCCAAGTCAGCTGGAAAACTGGACCCACTGGAACGGAATAATAGGAGGGAAAGAAGCGCCTTTTATATCTTTAGGTGCGAGCGACACAGAGACACATTAATGATGCTCAGACCAGCCCAGGTCGCGTCCACTCTAACTGATTTGGGGTTTAATCAGAAGGCGGAGGTGAGCGCACGTGTGAGGATGAGGATGGGCGCGCGGCCCCCCGGCCCCCCTCCTGGCCGCACAGATTACCAACGCTGATGCGTCACGTGTCAACAGAGGTGGCACGAGCGCATTGTGGCGTGTGCTGCTGCCGGGAATCACTCCTGGTAATTCACCCAGAAGCAAATGTGGAAAAAGGCAGCGTCATCTTTTGGTTTTCCCTGCTCTTTGCCCCCCCCACCCCCCCCCCACCCCCCCCCCACCCCCGAACCCACATTTTGTAATTCTAAACAGAGCAACAGAGCGCGCGGCCAAGGCTGAACGCGCGTCATGAATTATGCTTTTCATCCATTTTTTGCCAGCTTCTTTGTGCCGATGGGGCGAGTTTGAACGCTCTTGAGCAGTATTCCTCTTCTGGGATTTCTGGGTGACCACCAGGCGTGGACGGGTGGGACCAGCAGACGGTGGGATCTGTGCACAACCGTCGCAACGCCGCTAATTTTCTCTGTCTTGCTTTTTCTGTCTCCCTGCAGGTGACCTACGGACACACCACCTCCACCCACCCCTGCCCCCCACCTCCCTCAGCCTAATCTTGTCGTTCTCTCACGCGCTCTTCGCCCCGCACACACCTCGCCATGTCTCTGTCCGCCTCTCCTGCCCCCTTTCTCTTCCTCCTGTTCATCTTCCTCCTGCCCCTGCCTCCCTGCCAGCCCGAGTCCCAACGTAGCGAGCCCAGCAGCAGCCCTGACCTGTGGACGCTCTCCCCCTCCCTGTTCTCCTTCTCCTTCTCCCCCTCCGTGTCTTACGGTAAAAGCAACACGTCTTCCCCAAAAAGCAAGTGTGATCGAAAAGTGAGCAACTGCACAAACGGCATCCTGCTTCCTGTCTGGGAGCCCATCCAGCCTGAACTGGGGGAAAAGGTGGCCAGAGCTGTGGTCTACTTTGTCTCCCTCATGTACATGTTCCTGGGTGTGTCCATCATCGCCGACCGCTTCATGGCCTCCATTGAAGTCATCACATCACAGGTGGGAGTTAAATACAGCCCTAAATATACATAAAATATATATATATAATACAACCTTACAGCCCCCACGACTCGCTCCTTCATTAGGAGACGCTAATTTCTACAAGTTAGTAACACTGGAATTCAAAAATTTCCAAAATGTTATTTAATTTTGGGTTTAAATTGCGCAATGCAAAAAAAAAAGAGACTGTTGTTCCATCATCCAGACTCTAGTCTAATGAGAATGCGGGGGGGGGGGGGGGGGGGGGGTTCCTAGTGAATCGACACATCATTTTCCCCTCAATGGGAGCCAGACGGGATCTCTTCCTTTAATGGGAATTACATTTTCCAGCTGTATCAATTTGTCATCCATAACTGTATAAATGACTTTTGGTAGGAGGCGACGACAGAACTGTGTTTGCACAGAAGATGATCTTAATACATTCACACTGGCTGGGTTTTGCCCAAACACAGCAGGAGCTAATGAGGTTCAGCGGATTACTTCCATTATGAAGCCGTTGGAAGTCGCTAGGTTCCACAGTGACGTATGGTCACATGATCACATCTGTAATCCCAGATAGGAAACCCTGACCTTTACAGGTTTCCATATTTGAGCGAGGAAGAGATAATCAGAAGGTCATGTGTGTGTGTGTGTGTGTGTGTGGCCCAACAGGAGAAGGAAGTGACCATCACTTTGCCTAACGGGGAAACATCTGTTGCTACGGTTCGAATCTGGAACGAAACGGTGTCCAACTTGACCCTCATGGCCCTGGGCTCCAGCGCTCCGGAGATCCTGCTCTCCCTTATAGAGGTACGTGCTCGCGTGCTGGACGCATCCATGGCGTCAGAGGTTCAGCTTCGCTAACCTCTCTCTGTAGGTGTGCGGCCACAAATTTGAAGCTGGTGAACTGGGACCAGGGACCATCGTCGGCAGCGCCGCCTTTAACATGTTTGTGATCATTGGGATATGCGTGTGGACCATCCCCAAAGGCGAGAGCCGCAAGATCAAACACCTGCGGGTGTTCTTCATCACCGCCTTCTGGAGCATCTTCGCCTACATCTGGCTCTTCCTCATCCTGTCAGTCATGACGCCTGGCGTTGTGGAGGTGAGACACATCCTCTGTGGCTTCCTTTGAAACTCTCCTTCGCTCCTTAGTGACCTTCTACTCTCAATGGGATTCTTCCAGGTGTGGGAGGCCCTCGTGACCTTGCTCTTCTTCCCCGTGTGTGTCATCCTGGCCTGGATCGCCGACCGCCGCCTGCTCTTCTACAAGTACATGGGCAAGCATTACCGCGCCGACAAGCGGCACGGCATCGTCGTGGAGACCGAGGGAGACTTGACTCCCAACAAGGGGGGCATGGAGATGATGGTGGATGGCAAGATCCCACCGAGAGGGGGCACCGTGGTGCCCGCTGAAAACTGCGGGGTCGGAGGTCAGGACGGCACAGTCGGCGCCGCAGCAAACAACATCAACATGCCGAACTCCAACAGCGCCACCATGGTGGAGAACAGCAAGGAGCTGGACGAGAGCCGGAGAGAGGTGAGACATCGACGAGCGGCACGTCTGATCCGCATTCGTCAACATCAGATAAGTTTGGAAGGTGAAGGGGAAGGAGGAGCGCCGTGATTGAGCGTCTCATTTCATGCTCTGTTAGCAGAGAAATCTCACGACGCTGTGATTGAATCAGAATAATGGATGGTTCCCCTGCTGCCAATATATGTTTGGGCCATTTTACAACCTTGATAAATGGGTTTACTTTAGTTTCCACTCTCTAAAATGATGCACGAATACCCTCTCCTATGTATTTTTATGCTCTCCTGGGGTTTTGGTCTTCAATGAAGAGATGCAGAGTGCTATCCTAAAGTGAAGCACAGTCAGACTAACACACGTGAGGCAGATATGTAAATGGAAAAATGACAGCCTGAGGTTCAGGAAAAATGTGGGAAAGAGGAGAATCATTAGCTTGATTAAAGGGAGAAGAGCGAAAGAGCTAAAGGGTTGGAGGCAACAGGATGTCATTGTTGGGTTACATTAGGAGTGGTTTATTAAAATATGTTATTATTGGGCTCATTTTTATTGAACAAAACAAGCTAGATGGGGAACGATCTTAAGGCTTAATGTAATTCCTTATGAGATGAGCTGCTTTGATCCAGTGCTGATCGAGTCATCGCTGATAATAGATTGATAAAATCCCCCTTGACTGTGATGCCTGTTGACTGCTGAGACTTCGGATCAATCTGGGTCTGACTGGATATTGATGGGGATCGTAGCAGTGCGGCAATCCCGCGGGACCGCGGCATTTTAATAAGCCTCACGGATACTAACACGGCCGCGCAAACCTGTTGGAATGTGAAGGCGCTGGAGTGTGTGGCTCCTCTTCCCACTCACAGATGTTTTATCGCATCTAGATTTTTCCTTCATTAAAAATAAAAAAAACAAGCCAAATTGTTGTTTACTTAATGTAAAAATCACTCTTACGCCCGCGCCGCTTCAAGCGGCAACGGGAAGGCAGCGAGATCTATCACGTCATTGTTAATTTATTGTGTGTTTTTAATGATGTTTCGCCACATTCATTTACCACAAAGTGGCATTCAGCGTTCGGGGCGATGACAGCGGCGGAACGATGCGTCACGGTACGCTGAGATCACCAAACACCTCCTGATGCATTTCTGCCTTCAGCAACGTCTGGGGGAGAATCTGCACATTAAACAGGAGTCGGAGGATGAGGGGACAGTCTTTGCTACTTTCTTCTGAGTCCCTCCTCAAAGCTCCGCAGTGTTTTCCTTTTTTAGTGGCAGTAAGCTAAAGTTTGGGAACACACTGAGCACGCTGGATGAGCGTCAGTGGTTTGTTCCTGAGCACGCCCTCCTCTTCCTCCTCCTCTCTGCTCCAGGTGATACGTATCCTGAAGGAGCTGAAGCAGAAATACCCAGAAAAGGAGCTGGACCAGCTGGTGGAGCTGGCCAACTACTACGCACTGCTGCACCAGCAGAAGAGCCGGGCCTTCTACCGTATTCAGGTAGGACCACGCCGCTGCTGCCTCAGCTCGCACCTTTACTGGGAGACATCCCAGCAGACTTTGTCACTTTCCCGTTGGTCCCACCTCAGGCGACGCGAATGATGATCGGGGCTGGCAACGTCCTGAAGAAGCACGCGGCCGACCACGCGCGGCGCACCGCGGTGACGGACGAGGAAGCGCCAGAGGAAGACGACATGGAGATCTGCAGCCGCATCTCTTTTGAGAGCGCCCACAGTCAGTGCATGGAGAACTGCGGCATTCTGACGCTGGCTGTCGTGTGTCAAGGTGATGACACAAAGATCTGGGGAATCCAGAGGAGGCATTCATGCCTCAACAGTACTCTTAAATATGGCATGTAAAGGGTTTTATCCCAGCTCCTGACAACATTAGCTTCTGGAGAGGTTCAGAAAGGTTGCGAACGTCTCATCCGTTGATCCCCTGTCTCCTTCATGTCTGTTCTGCAGGCGGTTTGGGACAGAACACCTTCTACGTGGACTACAGGACAGAGGACGGGTCGGCAAACGCCGGGTCAGATTACCATTACAGTGAGGGAACACTGGTGTTCAAACCCGGAGATACACGGAAAGAGATTAAGGTGAGTGAAGAGACGAAAGCGGGACCTTCTGATATTGCTTTTGAGTTGTATTAGGTTAAAAGACAAAAGCTTGGACGGAGTTTTCCAAGCGTGGGCGAGGGATGAAGGACGATGCGAGTCGGGACAAGAGCGGCAGAGTAACGCTGAGGATTGACAGATGCTGATGTGCAAGGACAGGACAGATGCTGCTGCTGGTCTGTGGTGTTCCATTAGAATCAGGAGGGCGGAGAAGAAAGCAGCTACGTGTTATTTTACACATCAGTGTGAATGTAGATTATCTTCAGTCCTTATTTGTGATTCATATATAGAGAATTTTACCCTTTAGATCTCTCTCGCTGTTTCGGGAGCTGCTACTTTTGCACAGCTTTTGCGTTTGAAGTGATTTGTGCCGAGGTTGCAGATGCTGAAAACCCACATGGGTCATGGAGTTTTGCTGTTTCTTTTCCTAGATTTACTTTTATACGCATAAAAGTAAATCTAGGAAAAGAAACAGCAAAACTCCATGACTTAATATACTGGACATACCAGGTTTTAGCATTTAAACTACTGAAACAATTGCTGAAACATTATTTTGGGTGTAAAGGGAAAATAAGGAAGAAGATTCACAATCCAAGTTTCTCCAGCACTGAAGTTCTCTCAAGCTGGGATCAAAAAGATCACTAAAAACAGACGTCATGAATTTTTAAAGCGTGCTATGATTCTGAATTTATAACTTATAGAATAGTTGCACGAGGCAAGACTGAGAAAAACCACGGCGGCCTCTCAGTACTTTCAAAGTTTAATGTAACTTCAAAAGAGGAAGGAGAGAAGAAGAGTGGAGGTATAACCTTCCGACTCTGTGGAAAGGAACAAATGAAGAGCAGTACGTTAGCAAAGTGAGTGTGTAGCGGTGAGTGGATGGAGACACTGACTGAGGAGGTTCCAAAGGTCATTTCATGGATCACTGTGTCAAAAATGAACAGCGGCGGAGCCAATTAGACTTAAACTTTAATGTCTGAATCATCCTTCAAAAGTTCAACGTCTCTGCACGACTCCCTCAGGGGACCAAATAACAAATCCCATGTGACAGGAAACATTTAGCATCGCTCCTCACATTGTTTTTCACCTCTCCAACAAAAGGAAATAGCCTCTGCAGAGCTCCGCTTCTTCTTCTTGGCCTAAATCAGACAGTCTGACAACATCCGTCACCGGGCGTCCCAACGCTGCTATTACATCATTATTCCTCGTCCGTCCGCAGTTGTGGATTAAAGAAAACTGGATCTGGACTGAGAGTCACAGCTGCAAATTTAATATAAGGCGCTCCAAGCGAAGCTCCTCCCCCCGGCGGCGTCAAAGTCGCCGCTGTGACTTCAGAATTAATGCTCACAACAGCGCTGGCGTGAGCTAAAGATATGAAAGCATCTCTCACCTCTGAAACTGTCGACCGACCCAACAGGAAGCAGCGCACCCTGCTGATATCGCCAACGAGCGTTTGTGATCTCGCTGTCCGCCCCCTCCGACGTTCGTGGCTCTGTGTCTGCAGGTCGGCATCATCGATGATGACATATTCGAGGAGGACGAGCACTTCTTTGTGCGCCTCCTCAACCTGCGTGTCGGCGATGCCGAGGGGATGTTTGAGAGCGACGACGTCGGCGCGGCCCCCAAAGCCCGTTTGGTCGAGCCGCTGGTCGCCACGGTGACCATCTTGGACGACGACCACGCCGGCATCTTCACGTTCAGCGAGCGCTTGGTCCGGGTAAGCGAGAGCGTGGGCACCATGGAGGTGACCGTGGTGCGTAACTCGGGAGCCCGGGGGACCGTCATCCTGCCGTACCACACCGAGTCAGGGACCGCCAAAGCCGGGGCAGACTACGAGGACGCCCGAGGAGAGCTGGAGTTCACCAACGACCAGACAATGTGAGTCAGAGAGATGTTCGTGTTGCTCAAAGCTGTGACAACTAGGCGGCGTCTTGGATGGCGGCGGGCTCGTAAAGCCTTTGGCGCTTGTTTGGTTTTGGCGTCACTAACTCGAAGGGACCCTCGTTTGGCTCCACGCAGCGGCTCTAAACTGACGCCTGGTAGGTTCGTAAACCGGCCCCATCACTTTTTACAACCTTTGCTCACCACCTTGAGTCTGTGGGAAGGAAACTGACGTTGTTTGTTAGCTTCTTTGGCGCGACGGCTGCCGACGCTGCGCCTGTTAGCGGCGGCGATCCCAGTAATTCCTCTCTTAAACCCTTTCGTGTGCCTGCAGCGCCTCCTCTTAATTGCTGCTCAGGAAACTTGCGGAAGGCTTAAAATTTGCTCTCTTTGTTCTCAGACCTGCAACAGTTTGTTGAATGTGCAGCCTGTCTGCGCGCGTAACTCCCCAATAAGGTGGATGATGTGCTGTGCAGCAGTCAAGCTCCAAATCACCTGTGCACATCACCGGGCGGCCCCTCCGCCCAGCCTGTCATCTTTAATCCTCTTCTAACCACCTCATCAATCTGAATCTTCACTTCCAACATTGTCGCAGTCCCCAGAACGCCACAGAGTCATTTGAAGGCAGCACACGGGCGGAGAACTTGTTTAATGGCTTCTTCAGCTCCCGTCTTGGGCTGCTGTATTGATCCGGCGTGCGCTCGGCGGCCTATACTTCCTTCTGCTCTGATTTACACAGCAGTTGATCCTGATGAGAGTCAACAGGAGGGAGACCACAATGTGAGCTCCCTGCTGGGTCTCTGTGTGTGTGCTGCCTCTGCCTGTCTGCATGTTAATGGCATTAATGTGCACGCATGGATCTTGAGGTGTGCAAGCCCCACCAGTCGATACCAGGAATCCCCGCGGTGATGAAATGCTTTACATTTGTGTGTGTGTGTGTGTGTGTGTGCAGTCAGTCTTTCCAGGTGAGGATAATTGATGATGAAGAATATGAAAAACATGAAAACTTCTTCATTGTGCTGGAGGAGCCACGCTGGCTTAAGAGAGGAATCTCAGGTAGATGCGTACACGAGCATGTTTGCATTAATATCGCCATGAAGGAATTCCACACTTATTTGTCTTGTTTTATTTGTGTTTCTCCTCTTGTTTACAGCTCTGCTGCTCAACCAAGGTGAGTCCGTCCCATTGGTTCTGCTCTCAGCGCTTCCGTGATGTCGTGTATTTCTGGGTTGAGAAGAACCTTTCTCACCTGCTTCTACAGATCAGTTTACCGGGACGCAAAAAATGTCTGTCGGTAATTAGTGTGCCAGCAGTCTTACAAAAATCCAATACATCGAAAAGCCATCAGGGGAGTTCCGCCTCGCATAAGTGGCAGCTCCTCTTCATTTCCAGTGGGATTATCTCGTGCAGGGAAATTCAATTTGCCAGACCGAAACCACATTCAAACCAGAATATTTTCCTTCTTTCGTCCGCCTTCACGCCCGTTGTAGCATAAATCGTATTTTTTTCTTTGGTTTAATGTGTGTAAAGTTTGGCAGCTTTAAAGCAGAACGCTAGGAAGGAAATATCATTTGTGATCCCAGTTCAGACCTTTTCAAAAGTCAGAGGATTGTTGGAATTTTTGTCCGTGGTGGCGACAATGGCAACAACAGAAGTGAATGTAATCATGAACATCAGACATTCAGATCCAATTTATGCGATCATGTTGGTATGTTGCTCCACTGTTCCATCCCCGTGAGTGTCCTCGCCTCCCTCCTCACCCACTCCCCCTCTGCTTCTCCCCACAGAGGGGGCCGAGGGTCAGATGAGCGCTGAGGAGGAGGAAGCCCGCCGGATAGCAGAGATGGGGAAGCCCATTCTGGGAGAACACAGCCGCCTGGAGGTGGTTATCGAGGAGTCGTACGAGTTTAAGGTATAGACCAGAGATTTCTAGATTGAAGTTTATTGAATTTAGAGCCCGAAATCACATTGTTTTACAAGACGTGCGGTAGATGCCACAAATAGAGAGAACGTCCACGTTAACATCAGTAATATACAGTGGATAGAATTAAGCCCAGATGCAGTTTCAGAGGTCCTCATCCCTGGTCTTGATGGACCGTATCCAGGATCAGCAAGCTAGAAAAAGAAAACCAAGGCAGGCTCCTTTATGTGAGATGAATATCCAATTTAGGGGATGAGGAGAAAGCGGGAGAGGTGTGGGTGTGTTGTTATAGATGCACCAGCACACACACCCTGACCTGAGAGCAGCAGAACAGCATTTCTGGATTCACCTGAAAAAAGATGATATCAATCAGGACAGGAATTATCTGTCCTCTCCTAAAACCCAGAGCCATTTTATGTCGTCCACCAGTTCAGCGTCCAGGTTTGAGGGACTCATAAATCAAGAGCTCGTGCCACAAAAAGGCCAAACGAGAGCAGGTCAGACAATGTTTATTTAAGAAAAAATGATGCCATCCGTCACTAGATTGAAGATACTTATTGTATCAAACCCTGATCAAACCCACGTTCTTTCATTACAAAGTCAATTCGGACTTGTACGTGGGCCTGTCTTGTGTGATTTGTAGCTGGTGAAAACCAATTTAGAGGATGCATTCCAGGAATATTTGTATTCAAATGTTGGCCTTGTGCAGGAGCTCGGTGTCGCTGAGGGCAGAGGAGGAGGAGTGTTTCTGTTTCTGCACCAGGATAAACAACAAAAAAACTTTAATTGCTGTATTTTTCCAATAAAGTGAAGGAAAGTTCTCTGGAAATCTCTGGAACCTTTGGACTTCTGATCAGTTCTTTGACTCCGAATACCAGATGACCTTTCTGTTTCCTATTTCTGTAAATTGGAGACTGGCAATTATGCCTGAACGGACCTCAGCGACTGTGGAGCCACGTGTAAATCTGGTTTTGCCGTTTCTGGGACTTTGCGTTCTTGTTTCTCTGCCTACAAGCTCAGGTCCATCTGAGTCATCCTGTCCCACGCTGTCAGCTCTAATTGGCCTTGTAACGCGTGTGGCGTCCGTCTGATTTGCAGAGCACCGTTGACAAGCTCATTAAGAAGACCAACTTGGCTCTGGTGATCGGGACACACTCCTGGAGGGAGCAGTTCGTGGAGGCGGTCACAGTCAGCGCAGGTGAGCATTTAGGAGCCTCGTTAATACACACCAGGAATATTAACACACAACTATTAGCTTCATAAACTACTGCAAACTATCCTGCAAAACAAAGAAAAGCTGTTGGCTGACTGGAATGATTGATGAGAGATACCAAACCCAGAGGCAGCAGGGCGGCCCCAGAATTGTGCTTCCTGACCTCCATCTAGTGGAAGCGGCTGTTTCCTACAGCTACAGCGCGACTGTGCGGGTGTTCGCGCTGCTGTTGCGCGCTCACGTCGGCAGGGGGGTTTACCCAAACTCAAGCCACACACAGCAGCTTCTGCAGAAGAAAATCCTTCATTTAAATGTCTGCATTTTATGACGGGACTTCAGTTATTCTGGTCGAGGCTCTTCCTGACCAGATTCTGGTGTATCTGACCTTTGACACGTGTCTGTTTTGGTGCGCTCCCGTAACAATGCTCCAATTTCTCTCTTCTCAGGCGATGGTGACGATGACGAGGAAGGCCGAGGGGACCGCCTTCCCTCCTGTTATGATTACGTCATGCACTTTCTCACCGTTTTCTGGAAGGTTCTGTTTGCCTGCGTTCCACCCACGGAGTACTGGAACGGTTGGGCCTGCTTCCTGGTGTCCATCAGCATCATCGGCCTCCTCACTGCCGTCATTGGAGATCTGGCGTCGCACTTTGGCTGCACCGTCGGCCTCCGAGACACCGTGACCGCCGTGGTGTTTGTGGCGTTGGGAACTTCTGTTCCAGGTGACTGAAAGTACAATGTTCTCGATGAGGTCGTCGTGCAGAACCAAATATCAAAACCGTTGTTGCGGGTGCGTGAAAATACCAAACTCTTGTCTCCGCTTCTGCCTCTCGCCTCAGACACATTTGCTAGCAAAGTGGCGGCCATGCAGGACCAGCACGCCGACGCCTCTGTCGGCAACGTCACCGGCAGCAACGCTGTCAACGTGTTCCTGGGCATCGGCTTGGCTTGGACGGTGGCGGCGGTCTACTGGAAGTTTGAAGGGAAGGAGTTCAAGGTCGACCCCGGCTCGCTGGCGTTCTCGGTCACGCTGTTCACCATCTTTGCTTTCATCGCCATGGCTGTTCTCCTGTTCAGACGCCGGCCATCCATCGGAGGAGAGCTGGGAGGTCCGAGGATGTCCAGACTGTTGACCACGCTGCTCTTCCTCTTCCTGTGGTTCCTCTACATCCTTTTTTCCAGCCTGGAAGCCTACTGCCACATCGAGGGCTTTTAAACAGGAGAGCTGAGGAATAGAACCACACAGAGTAACACGCTAACGAGTACACAATCCACAGTTGAAACAAGTCAAACGGGAAAATCTTTTTTTTTATTTATAGCAATCGCTGCAGCCTAGAGGTGTCTTGGTTTTGGATGCAGGCATGAAAAGAAAAAAAAAAAGCAAGGTGCAGTCAAAGGCGGCGAGTAAGTGTTTTCCAGAGGTTTGGAATGTGAATGAGGAGGCTGCAGTAAAGATTAGCAGATGGAAGACGGTGAAAGAGTTGAATCGGGAGGTTATCGAGAGGTTAGAGGTCAGCTGAGCTGCCGATTACGTTGTATTGGAGGGTCAAACATATTAGGAGAGGAGAGGATGGAGGAGAGGCCTGTGCACAGCCGATAACCTTAGACAGAAGCAGCATCTTCCTTTCTCGCCCCTCCTCTGTCGCAACTCTACGGCTTATTTTTTCTTCCCCGAGGAGCTGGAGCACCATGTGAAAAAATGAGTGGAATGTTTACAAAAATCACAACATGTTTGTTTACACCAGGAGGTTCTCATCGAGCGGCGAGGCTGGTCCGAAACACTGTAGCGGGGGGAGGGGGGGGGGTTCTCCACACGCGCTGTAAATAGCAAGAACGAGTGTACATAGAGTGCAGTGTTCAAGAAAAGATCGTAAACGTGAAGCGATTATTATTCTGTCGGCTTCCTGCTTCCGGTGAAGCTTTACAGTTTTTAAATAGGCGTCATACATCAGCTCATCCGTAGACTGGGATGTCCCCCATCCCAAACATGACAGATTTATTATGGGATGATGGAGTTGGGATTGGGGAGAGCAGTTTCTGAGCGTATTGTACAAACCAAGGATGAAACAGCTGCAATAAATCCTGAGAGCTCGACCTTCCGGTACCCTTTATTCCACTTGGATGGTTTGACTGGGACGGTTGTGCATGTGCAGCCTCTCGCGGTGTTGTCAGACTTTTACTGTACATAAGGGGAATTCCCCTGTCAACATCCCTGCATGCCTGTCTGCCCTGAAAACGCCTCTCCGTCTCGCTCCCGCCTCGGCGGACAGGAAGTCTGGGTGGGTGTCATCAAACGGAAAGGGACAGCTGTTGAGTCCCACCCGCAGAGGACATGTGGACCACAGGGCCCAGCAGTCAGTCAGTCGTCCCCGTGTGAGCGGGGAGACGCGGACAGTCCTGAGGCCTGTGGAATGGTGGCGCGGGCAGACAAACGTGCACAGATTACCAGTCTTTTAACCAGTGTTAGCCTCTAAAACCGATACCAGAAGTTAGGACAATGACACCTGTTGGTCCTCAACATCCTGTCTTCTTCTTTCTATCAATAATTAGGATGCCGCATGCTTGTTTACAGCCATTCAACGTGACAGCACTACAATGCCTTAAGGAAAACTCTCAAATCTAGTATTCACACTTCTAGCTGTACGTACTCTCCAGACGGCACTTTATTTGATGTTTTTTTTGTCTTTAGTCAACATTCTATTGATGTGCAATACGTACCGGTCTGACTACCAGAGTCCAGAGCTGAACGTTCCCCCGGATCTTCCCATAAAGGAAGCGAAGGCCATGATCTGCATCTTTTCCTTCAGCTTTGCGTAGAACAGTGCAGTTCACCAAACGTTGTGGGAACGATGTTCCATTGTCCGTGGACGTTCTGTCAAGTGTTTGAATTCTATAGCATCTATAACGATTATGTTGTTTAGCGTCCGTATAGTTGTTGTACCACAGCTGTTTTGGGTGAAACCGCTGTCCCTCATAGCATGTCTGTGTTGCTCAGTATTGCATGGTAGAGGCGAGAAGGGCCAGAGAGTGAAACACCCGTACAAGACAAAATGTCAACCAATGTCGCGAGCAGTGTGCAAACAACGCTAAAAATGGCGACCAGCTCACACTTTACTGCCTAATTCCAGTCACGTTAAGTATGTTTCCTGTGTAGCGCTGCTGCATTACGACTAGTTAACCCACAAAGGACGCGTGCTATACAAGAATCAGTTTACCCTTAACTATACTTTGTAAACTTTCTAAGACCAATTTTTTATCTTTTCCATGCAAATAGATCTGAGATACACTTTTGTATTTCGAAAACAGTGTTTAGAATAGGATCCAAATAATTGATAATTAAGTACATAATTGCTGAATTTAGTGAGTGTTGGTATATTTTCCAGTGAGGAAACTCACTCCTGAGTGTCCGGTAGTGCCCACAATCAGAGTTGATTCTAACTTACCCAGGAACACTCTTTCATTAATGCCTCTGCATTTCCTGTGTATATCGGTTCAGTGTGAGATTATTTATTTTACAAGATATTGTCTATGGATAAGCAGTGCTGCGCGCACGTGAGACGAGCAGTTTTACAAGTTTAGCTCAATGAGTGTGGTTAAAAACAAAAAAAACCCCATAAAAATACAAAAACACATCATATGTCAACCGTAGCTTAAATGTGAGGTCAGTTCATGCCCGGTTCTGCTGTGTCATTGCTGCAGTCCTCTCAACGTTGCATGTTTACACGAGGAAACCATACGGAACATTGGCAGCTTAGATATCAGTCTGGGCTTGTGACGAGTGACATCAGAGGGGGCCACATGGTGGGTGGGGTGCTGACAACCCCCCCAGCAGGTGGCAGCTGTGGCTCGCCGCCCCAGAAAACAGAACTGCCTCCAATGTCCGGACAATGTTCTCCGTTCCCATGAACTCCTGTCTGGCTCCGGCCTTTGCTGTTCTGTGATTAGAAGTGTTGCCTCCTCATTCGGCCCCCACCTGTGTGTGTCTGTGCTCCCCCTGTTTCTCTGCTGATGCATGACGAGCCCCCATGTACACGTGATAGCAGCATGGTCTACTGTGATGGATGCCTCTCGGTATATTTTATATAAAGCAAGTGACACATCTACAGAGCCACTGACACGCACACACACACACGCACACACACGCACGCACACACACACACACACACAGGCAGAGTACATTGATTTAATGTTTCCTTAATGTCTAAAGCTGTGAAAAGACAGTGTGCTCCGGCGACAGCGAGCAGCATTCCAAGTCATTTTTTGTTTGTTGAACGATATTTCTGTGTCTGTGTAAGTGTCTCCTCTCCTGATCTTCTTCCCCTTCTTCATTTCCCATTTGTCCCCCCCCCGGTCTTGCTCTTTAATGTCCCCCCCCCCCCCCCGTAAAGTTCTTCCCTGTGATTAAAAAAAACATCTTTCTGCTTGATCCTTTGTAAGGAACTGACTGAGTTACTACAATATATTGTGATAAAAATATACATTTATTCAATGCTGTAATAAATTATTAAATGAAGATGATATTTAAGTTTTTTTAATTAAATGCATTAAAACGTCTTGGAAAAAATGACTTGATTTTAGAAAACGGCATGAGGTGTAACGTGTTCATGAAGGAATATGAAGGTCTTTATTAGAGTGAAGTTGACCTTATTGGAATATAGTTTATTTTCAAAGTCTAACGTGTCTGAGTCTTCATTTTTTTCCCTCTAAATTAGCTTAGATAATAATGCCTTCCTACAGTATATCAGGTATAACTTCAAAAGTTTCCATTTCCTTGATCTTTAATCTGACTATTGAATGCAAAACAGAAAATAATGAGAAAAGCTTTGATTTACAGAAACATACAATAACACAACTATGTAGCGGTTGTATTACAATGGCCGTCTCCATGTAGCGGTCGACCTCCACCTTGGGCAATGGTGCTGCTCAGGGAGAAGTGGAGCGAGCCTCCAGCTAATATGGCCCATTGAGACCCGTCTGGGAGGCCAGGAACCCCCCTGGGTTTGTCTTTGAGGAGTTTGTGGGTCTCGTGTTCGTGTGGAAACGTCAACGGGTCTCTGGAAAAGGAAGTTTGATCAGAGTGATGATTCTTCATTTGTTTTTTTATTTTATGGGTTTTTTCAAGTATCCTGCATCATAGTTACACGTGAGTGAACGTTTCGCTCAGCAGTTTTAACAATATCAAACTAATGATTTGGAGACAAAATATTTCCACAATGGCTCAAACAGTATTAAAAATGGAATATAGCATATATTGTTTAGTAGTAAGTAAACATGTGGTGAATTATTTTTACTTATAGAAGAAGACAGTAAATTTCTTTTTCATTTTTAGGGCCAGATCTCAGTCTCAGTCTCAAGAACGCAGGATTATTTGAGCTTTGATTAATCCAGTAATCATTGTTGTAGTTTGAGTTGTTCATCCAGATCTGTTTTCGACTCTGCAGGTCCCTCTGTTAATTAATGCCTGTTAATGAGCGCGT
This sequence comes from Takifugu flavidus, assembly GCF_003711565.1. Taxonomy (NCBI): domain Eukaryota; kingdom Metazoa; phylum Chordata; class Actinopteri; order Tetraodontiformes; family Tetraodontidae; genus Takifugu; species Takifugu flavidus. Next base: position 1,786,316 of record NC_079531.1, on the reverse strand, counting down.
CAGCTGCTGCAATCATCCCCAGTGTTGCTGTGATTAAACCCATTGAATTCCCGCATCGTTACTCGTGGCTGCCAGAGATCTGACGGGAGACTTGTTTGTTCCAAATGTGGCTATAAAATCTGGTTTCCTCTCAGCTGAGACACATCTTCAGAACGTCCCATAGCTGTGATCTAATTAGCATCTATCAATGCCTGAATTGATGCCATTCTTTTAATAAACCTTCAAATCTTAAATAATACGCAATTGTAAGTTGTTTTAGTCGAGCAGAACTAGGAGAATTGCACTTTGACGTCCATTTAAAAAAGAACGCAAGGACACCTGTTTTCTTTTTAGAAGTTCGGCTTTACTAAACTTTACATGTTATTGACAAATTTCAGCTTCCCCATAAGAACGAACTGGAAAGATTTCAGCAATTTGTTGTCCATCATCCCAACGTCACACAAATCAGTTTTAAGATCAAAGGACCAAAGAAGCTTTGAAAGTTGATGTTACAATGATTCAAGCAAGAAGTCGACGTCCACGACTGCCCTCTAAACAAAATACAAGGTAGGATATTGAGAACACTTGTTTCTCTGGGCCGCTGGTGGAAATGCAAGACACCAGTGGCTAAAATGCTAAAAATGTATTTGAGGGAGGATGTAACGCACAGTCACTGCTGTCGCTGCACCGTCAGCCTTTGTTTTTACAGGGAAAATGTGATGTGTGTGGATTTCTGGGGAAGAGACTGATCAAAATGGTCATTGAAAAATATAGAGTTGGGAAAAATCCAGTAAAATCCAGACTGGTGTCTCATCACTGTGTCAGAGAATCAACATTATCCAGTCTGGTGCAAGATATACAGTATATTGCTTCTTTACATACAGGACAGAGTGGAATTTTTTAAAAGGCTAATTGGGAGACATTTATGAAAGTGATCCACATTTAAATCAAATCACGGAGGAAATGAGTGTTAAGATGCTTGATTGTCTAATAAAACATTTAACAGCTGCAAAAAAAAGTTATTCACTGAGAGTAAGAGGGTAACGCTGTGGTGGGATGAGAAATGCAGGGAGGCAGTGAGAAACAAATATTAGACATTTACAAGTTTAAGGAGTTGCATTTTCAACACTTGATTCAGTTTAAGCAGTGCCAGGCAGTCCCAATAAAGAGTAGAGTTATCCTTTTCTGTGGGATGATATTCTCACAAAGAAAAGACAGAGCTGATGGCAAATTCCTTTGTTCATAGTTCCAATAATTTGTCAGAAGAGAAGAGACACAACCAAAGCAGAATATAGAAAAGTCCTACATAGGAAATTGAGTTTAAGTGGAGCTGAAAATGCTGCCTTTACTTAAAATGGCAGATTAGATAAGATAAACTGCTCCAAAAAAAGATGTAATGGATTAATGAGATGGGTGGTTGAATATTTATTGGGTTGCGGGATTTACTCATGATGGAGCCCTTTGGAAAAGAGATAGAAATTTTAGTACATCACCGAAGGGAATTAAAATAGTTTTAAGATCGGGAATGTCAGTTATCGTTACTGACCGCTGGGCGGCGTAGTTGTGCTGTCATGTTTGCTACCGCCAGATAGACTCAAAGCAGAAGAAGAACTTGCGGAAGTCACGTGTGTAGGTCGCGCGTTGGGATTTTGTTGCGTCCGGCTAAGCAACCTGTTCGAAGGACGTGGAAGCTCCTTACGTGCATAAATCATCCAAATACTTAATGTATCCGCTATAGTGTTTGCCTGATTTAGTACTGCAACTGGTGTCTGTTTGGGGCGGTTGAATTTCATCCGTGTCTGGAAGTGAATCGGAAATTTGAGTCAACGGAAGGAGGTAACAGTTGCTAGCGCGTGCCGTCGCCATTGTTTATGAGCAGGCTGAAAGCGAGGCCTTCCATTTTGGTCTTGTTCCAACCACAAATTACTAATTATGTAATCTGTGCTTGATGGCTACTCTGGCTGGTTGAATGTGTCCTGTTTTATTACACTGTCTATTAATTATTCCAACGTCCGGTACTTGTTAACCGCTTATACGTTGCATCTTCTGCGTAAGTTACATAAGACGAGTCCACGCTTGATTGATTTTGTGTTGTGGGAACAGCGAGAAACGTTAAATAAATTTGTCTTGGGGAGATTTTAGTTAGTATAAAGTACTTGCTTGGTGGTTCGGACAGCTTGCAGTTTAACGTGGTTGTCTCCAAGGGAGGCGATTTGGCGCGCGCATCAGTTTGCCCCACGCGCGTCCCTCACGCTCAGCGGTTCGCCACAATCATACCAAGAAATTTAGACATGCATTAGTCAGTCCTCAATTGGCTTGGACTTGGTGGCACAATAGTTTTGTAATAGTTTCTATTTTTTATAAAATCTCATATTAAAGTCGGTTTTCTGCAAATCTAAATAAATGTAGTGTGACATTTTCCCTGAATCCCTCCTCTCCTGACTTGTACTGTTTTTACACTACGCTTTCCTTCCCTTCAAACCAGGAAAGAAGAGATGTCGTACTATTCCCGTAGTTCATCGCGGGCCACTGACTGCAAAGTGTATGTGGGTGACTTGGGCAATGGTGCTGCTAAGGGAGAATTGGAGCGAGCCTTCAGCTATTATGGCCCATTGAGAACCGTCTGGGTGGCCAGGAACCCCCCTGGGTTTGCCTTTGTGGAGTTTGAGGATCCCAGAGATGCAGAAGATGCTGTGAAAGGCATGGATGGAAAGTGAGTTTTCCTGTGTTCCTCGGGGCCGTTGCATTCATTACATGATTTAAATCGAGGAAATTAAGTCTGTTTAATTTGTTGCTTTAACATATTTTGCCTTTTCAGGCTTCTTTGTGGGTCTCGTGTTCGTGTGGAAATGTCAACAGGTCTCTCTAGAAAAGGACGAGGGCGGCCCAGTCGGAGACAGTTTGACCCTAATGATCGCTGCTACCAGTGCGGAGACCGGGGTCACTACGCCTACGACTGCTATCGTTTCAGCAAGAGGGGTCGTCGGAGCAGGTAAATCACTCATGGCTGAATGTTATGTGAATTCTTTATTTGTATGGTAGAATGTAGTAAATATATAATATATATATTCCAATTCCAGGTCCAGATCTCGGTCTCGATCTCGTTCAAGGTCTAGGTCCCGCGGACGCCGCTATCGCTCTCGCTCACGCAGCCGCAGCTACAGCCGGTATGTATGTGGGAAATCCTTGCGTCGTCCATAGTAGGACATACGCAGAGCTCAAAGGATTTCCAGTGTCCAGCATTTGAATATGACGGAAAATGTTGGTGTAGATTTTTGAGGATGTTAGGGAGGGTTTGATGCTTGTAGGCATTATTTGTTTAGATAAACATACCTAGGAACACCAATAGCTATGGCCGACGACCAAGCAACATGTATGCTGCCAACTGTACGAGGTTTGGTATCACTACAACAGAATATATTGCACTCTCCCGCTTTACAGTATAACACTATACTGGTGTTTCCGGTATTAATAGGTTGCTTATTAATTACTTTCACTATATAACTACCCTATTGAAAAAAATGCTGTATTGAGGTTTTTAATCACTTTGTACAACTTTTTTTTACATTCACGTTTCTGAGGGAAACAGCTGTAATTTTTATAGAAATATAGTTTTGAAAGAAACAATTTTCACTTGTGTGGCATATTTTACCTGTTACTGTTTACTAGGCATAGACTTCTTTAATGCCTATTAAAATTTGATATGTGAGGGATGTATTGATGTAAAAAATAATGGAAATGCTGCTAAATATGAATCTACGTCATGTCAAAATGCAAGAAATGCTCTGGCCAGGCTCATTTGATGGTGGGTCTAAAAGGGTTAAGCCATGGCTGTGGCTGACCAAACCACCAAACTTTAATCAAACCAAGGGCTTCTTGCTTGGCTGCTGCTTTGATCTTCATCTGAAGCTGAATAATAGCCCAGCTAATAAGTTTATGGTTTATGTTCTGTTTCAGGAGCCGTCGTCGTTCTCCATCCTATTCCAGACGCAGGAGCAGGTGAGATTTTATTCTTTTGTTCAGAGTTAGGTTGAATCCCCAGGTCCGTTTGTTAATGAATGCATCAGCTGTTGCCATCATCAGCGGTGTCGCTGTGATTAAATGCTTTTCATTTTTGTCCCATTAGATCTGGTTCTCAAGCCCGTTCCAAATCAAGGACTCCGGCAAGAAGGTAAGTCTGGAATTGTCATCTCAGAGTGGGGAGGGAACTATGTTGATGATGTTGATGGTTATTGGCCAGCGTTTTATTGTAGGTTCTTGGCAGCAGCAACCAAGATGCCCTTTTATGTCATTTCAACATATAAGTGACCAGAACACCTCCATGTACCCTGTAAAAGGGTCAGTCATGGCGTGACATAATTCTGGCTTGTTTGTCTGAAGCCGTTCCAGATCCCGTTCTTGGTCTGGCTCTGCACCTAGGGGACGCTCTGTCTCCCGATCCCGTTCCCGGTCACGATCTCAGTCAGCTAACCACAAGAAGAACAGGTAAATCATAATTCTAAATGTATATTCTAGTAAAGGTTGTAGACTGTGTGATTTTTCTGATTTTAGGCCATGTATATTATCAATGTTTAAAAATGCATCCTAGATTTACGGCCATGATATGAATAGTACAATAAAATCTAGATCAGCTATCATTGCTTTTTAGATAGCTTAAAATCAAGGCTAGGGTCAGTCAGGGAGGGATTGGCTGTTGGTTAGCTGTTGAGTAGACCCTCCTACCACCGGGGAGCATCGTACCACCATCAAAGGACTGAGAAGGACAAGCGGCCAGACCTCATCACGCCCCCGGCTGATCTGCGATGACTCCGGCCTCCTCCGTTCAGTCGTGGTGTGGGAACAGCAGACGGCAGTGACCTGGGCTGTCTGTTTGAGAATGTAGGGATGTATAAGCAGATGGAAGTTAAGACTTGTGTGCTCTCTTTCCAGGTCGTTAGTTTTGCAGACACATTCAGGTGCGTCATTTTGAGCCTGAAAATCGAGCACACAAGAATCTTCTCAGGTTATTAGCAGCTGAATCAGTGAGAGAACAATTATGGTTTACTAACTTTACATTTAGTCTTATTTTAAAAGAGAGAGAGAGAGAGAGAGCCTGACAGATCCAGAGAGAATTATATTGGTTAATTTTAAATATAATCAGATATAGCAATGTCAATGTAATTTTTTCCTTTTAAAAGTAATTTCTCTACCTAAATTTGATCAACTAACCAGAGAGCTATTGACAGAAATCAGCCAAACAGCACCATTGGTGTGACTTTCATTAAGCATATTTGCAGCAGTTTTGTTTATTTTTCATATTTTCTTTAAAGCGTGTGGTGGAAGCTGAGCACTGCACTGACACCGCAGCTGATCCCAGGCCCAGGGTCTGCCAGCTGGCGGTGTGTACGTCCTGCGGGAGGGTGACTAAGCGCTGAGCTGAGATCAGCCTTCGCCTGCATCTGCTTAGACAGCGAGAAAGAGGTCGACCTACCGACCGAACCCTCCTCACAGTGAATGAGTGATCGTCAGTCCATCCGACGCACACGCGCACATAAGTTGTTCTTCTAGAGTCACCCAGCCAGCCGTCAGACGTACCAGGGGCCTGATGCACACAGATCAGAGTTCGACCGCTGCCCTTTTAATTCCAATACCTACCTGATCCCCCAACCTACCAGAGTTCTTCGGCCTCTGACTTAGCTTCTGAAAGTGAGAGAGCTGACGAGAGATCAGTCTTCAAGAGCCTCCCAGCGCAGTGTCTCTCCGAGTTGTAGTCATCCGTCCTACAGTCCTTTCATCCTTCGCTCTGTGTACTTGTTGTTTCTGCCACTGTCTTCAAAGGTAACAAAAAATCACCCCCCCCCTGTCAAGCTCTTGTTCATATATGGTGATAGAAAATGTACAAAGCTGATGTATTGTGGGAAGTTGGTGCTTATATACTGTAGCTAAAGTTGAGTCTTTTTAACAAGCATGCTCAGAGTGCAAATGTGTGGTTGCATGTGTGAGTGAGTGTTAACAAGACAACATGAATTTCCTGGTGTCAGTTTTTCTCATACCAAACATGTCGCAGCATCATTATTGCACCGCTTTACTAAAGAACGATTAAAGCAGTGTAATAAAGTTTTCCTCCACTGGTTTTATCCCTGCACTTTATTCTATATCTGCTTAAAGGCAGATTTCTCCTAAGGAGAGAAATGTCCTAAAATGTTCTCCAAAAATCATTACCTTGGAGGTACAAAAACTCCAATATAAGACAAATATAGCACACCTTCCTCAGCAAATAAGACTGTCTCTAGTTGTTGACTGTTGAATCTTCTCCTCTGTGGCCACCTCACTTATGTCTTTTTCTGTTTCAGTCGTTCCCGTTCCCCAAGCCCAAACCGAAGTGCGACTCCAGCAGCAGATGACTGAGGAAGATAATTATTCTCCCCATAGCATTCTGCTTAACAGTTGAGCAAGTCCTAAACCCCTGCCTGCACCCTGTCTACTTAAACAGCCCTACAACCCTTTTCTTTTCTACTCATCTGAATAGCCCAAGTGTTTAAAGGTTATTTTTCTCTCTGGGAGTGTCCTTTTTGCATCGCCGCATCAAGGTAGAATAGCAGGCATGAATCGGTTTCTATTTCCAATCGCATCCTTTTAAATGTTGCTGCAAAATCTTCCTTCTCAGTTGTGGCAAAGAATTGACACTTTGTCTGAAGAGCGATTGTCACGTTTGACTTTGTTTTATGTCGGCAGTTAATAGTTAAACTTCCTATAAACTAAATTATAGCAGCAGATTGCAGTGGGGGAAACAGCCTTGTGGCAAAGTTAAAAGCTGAGCAAAACATTGCACTGAAATTGCTTTTATATCTCGCTTTCTGAACCACAATAATTGTCCTCTATCAAATCGACAGATTTTTTTTGTTCCTCCAGAATGTATATTCTAGTTGAAATGCTGGTTAGTTCTGCTCACAGTGGTTTAGGATAGGACAGACCTGCATGCCATTCAGTGTGAGTTACATTCCTACTGTCTCCATGCGGCACCGGCCTTTTTAATAAGAAATTATGATCAGCCTCACTGTGACGAAAAGTTGTAGTTTTTGTTTGTTTTTGAGTTTGCATTTCTGTGAGTTCTGGTTTTAAAATGTATACAGTGCTGTTTGATTTCTTTATGGGCTGTTTGAACAACTTTTTTTGTGTTCCTGGCTTGTATGGCGAGACAGTGGCTGTTTTATTTTTGAATAAATCACTTCGAAATAGAATCACAAGTTTCACTTCTGTTTTGTTAAAGTAGATACCGTTGATAATTCAGTATTTCCAAAGTGGAAAATGGATTTAGAGTCGTGGTTCAATGGTATTGCAAACTACCTCGCATTACTGCGGTCGCACAGGCTGCTTAGCATTGATAAAACACCATATAGAGTATTTTACAGTCTAATTTATACTAAGATTATTGCACAAGATCAAAGTATGGCGGCTTTTAGGCGGACGTGAGGGGGCGGGCCTTGTGTCGTACGCATCCGCTGTCAGAAATCGTATACTGCCCTCCTATTGGCTAATGCTGACGTGTTTAGTTAACTGACAGCGTCCTGGGCCAACCAGAACCGATTATATTCACGCGTTGGGTGTGGCCACAACGAAACGTGATTTTCTTGAAATTTCCGTCCATTTCACTTCGTCGTCACATTACCACCACCATCCTTTTTAACGGGTGCAACATGGCTACTGCTGCAAGCCGTTATTACAGTGAAGACGGTAGGGCATCAAAAAGACAGAAAACCGACGGAATGGACACGGTAAGCGCTTGTTTTAATCGCGCTAGCTTCGGTGCAGCAAATATTTGTTCTAGTAGTCAACAGTTATGGCTGCCGTGTGTGGATTTTTTATCGATTTAATTGCGCGATGGCCAACTGTATCACGATGTATGCTGATACGGTAATCGTTAGCTAACCCGTGTAGCCGTATTTTGACGGTGGGTTACAACACCTACGTTTACTGAAATTAAATAACATTGTTTTTTAACGATACGTTCTTGGCTAGCAATGAGTCGTTCCGTCTTTCGAGAACAGAGATGCATCCACAATGGGTACATTGAGGGTCGGCTTCCCCTGCTGGGCCTCTCCCGGGCCCGGCTTTGTTCTAGTGCCGGTACCGGGTGCGAGCTAGCTTTCTGCTAACGTCTCATGTAGCGACGAGGGTTGTTTCACTCGGCCCTCAGACACGATTGTTCCCGTTTCTTCGAGTTATTGTCACTAAAACACGATTATCACGAGGGAATTAATCACCCCTCCCCCACACCCCGAGGCGCTTTCTGCTTGTTTGCGCGTAATGCTAATGTTATATAAATGCTGAGTTAGCATAATGCATATTTACCAGGACAGACATGATAATGGGTTTGTTCGAAAATTGTAGAGGAGGCTCAACTGCCGTAGACACTGAATGTTTGACATTCCAGGGATACGAAGATCCACACAAGACGCTCCCATCGGTGGTGGTCCATGTTCGGGGTCTGGTGGACGGTGTTACCGAGGGTGACCTTTGTGATGCCCTGAAAGAGTTTGGTGAAATCAGGTGAAGCATTGTTTCTTTCACCCTGGATTCCATTTTCAGGCTTGTTTATTTTTCCACATTTTAATTATGTATTTATATCCTGCTTAAAGCTATGTGGTGTTGATGCCCAAGAAGCGCCAGGCATTGGTGGAGTATGCAGACATGAATGGATCGTTCACAGCCGTAACTTTCGCCGCTGACAACCAAGTGTACATTGCTGGTCACCCAGCGTTTATCAACTACTCCACCAGTCAGAAGATATCCAGGCCAGGAGACTCTGACGACTCCAGAAGTGTTAATAATGTCCTTTTGTTCACCATCATGAACCCCATCTACCCCATCACCACGGTAAATTCACAGATGATGAAGCTCTTTTCCCTGCATGGTTTGGCTTTTAGAGTTTGCTTTGGAATTTTAAATTTGATCATCAGTGTAATTAAACCAGTGTTGAAATATACACTTAGTTTTCCCAGTAAAATGGCAAAGATTAAGCAAAAAAAACAACTCTCTCAAGTCTTTTTAGTTTCTTCCATCATTTGAGTAAATGCCTTTATCTGAACACCACAACAAACATGTGCATGTGTGTTTTACATGGATTTTTTTTAAATGTATATCTAAATATATAGGATGTCCTTTACACTATCTGCAACAACTGTGGGCCAGTCCAGAGAATCGTCATCTTCAGGAAGAACGGTGTCCAAGCTATGGTTGAATATCCTTTCCTCTGGCTGCTGCCTTGTAAAACATGCTTATAAAATGCCTACTGGTCCATAAATATAGCTGTAGCTGGCTTAAGTTTGGTGTGACTGATTTCATCAGTTAAATAGTGTAAAACAAAATTGCATCCTGTAATGATTTTTTTTTTTTTTTTTTTAGAATAGAAAATACCTTTAATCCCAAATAGTGCCTTTTGTTATGCTGCCTGCCTGTTTTTACCCCTTAACCTTTGCCTTTACGTTTGACTCTGTGCAAAGTGCACAGCGTGCGAAGGCTTCTCTTAATGGCGCAGACATCTACTCCGGCTGCTGCACCCTGAAGATCGAGTATGCCAAGGTAGCGTTCCTCTCCACAGCACGTCAAAGCAAATCAATACAACAGATAATGCAACTTTTAAATTTAGCCATACCGTTGTATTCAAACATTTGTATTACCAGCGTGTCTCTATAACGATGGTCTATTTATTCATGTAAGTTATGTTTTCTCAGCCGACTCGTCTGAATGTGTTCAAGAATGACCAGGAGACCTGGGACTATACCAACCCTAATCTAGGAGGTCCAGGTAAAACCTTAATAAAACTGTCACATCTCTCTGACCTTCCCTTTAGTGTATTGTCAGTGTCATGCCTGTTTTTCCACTTCATGACACCTACTGAATTCAGTTGAGAGGTTTTCTACTACGTAGTGATAAATTAAATACTTATGTTGGAATTAGTCCTGATAAATATACTGTTTCTGTGTCTAATCTTAAACAACTCAATATACTGGACAACACCAACTTGATTCAGATTTATGCACATTAAAGTACATTTTGTCACCTTATGGTTTAAAAGGTTGTTTTAGTCTTTACAGAAGCTACATGTGGAAAAGTAATTGGTAAACCTTAGTCTTTGGGTAAACACACACTCCAGGAGTGTAATTAGTATTGGAAAAGTACCATGATGTAAAAAATGTTAATACTGATGAGCACCCTTACTGTCACTGTGAGGAGTTTTGCACAGCAGGCTGCTACAGTAATGAAGGCAACTTCCTGCATTGATAATACAATAAATTCAATTTTGCCCTTTTCTCCAAGTCTGTACAAAGATTTCGAGCTTTTCAACACCACTATTTTATACTAAGTCCTAATTAGGCTCTTGTGTTTTGACTGCTGTGTTTACTGCTGCGACTGATCCTGTTTTTTTCCATCATTACCTTTTTATTTAAAAAAAAAAAAAAAAAGAGGCTCATTCTAACTTGGGGTGTCTTCATGACACAAATTAAGCTTAAATCCTTGAACTGAAGCAAACTGACCAATTTTAGAGCACTAGCCCACATTTTATTTGGACACATTGCTGAATAAGATGGATCCCGCCAGTCACGTCTGTGTCAGAGTATGATGGAGACTGGAACGCGTGCAGTGGTAGAGGAAAGCACCAGGATCAGTAAATGTTTATCCTCAACATTGTGTAACTCGAACCTTCTAATGAACCGATCTCTGCAAGTCCAAACACCACGTACAGGAACTAATGCTGATTACAACCACCACCTCAAGCATCCACTTCTTCAGAAAGGACACAGCCACGCCATACAGAGGGTCAATTTTCTCAAAGAAACAAGGGGATTAACGACAAGACACCACTCACCATGACGATCTAGGACTGATACACCCTTCATTCCTCGGCCCTGTGTCCCAGCACAGGGACCATGAAGACAGTTCACACTAGAGGATGGTGTTTTGGGCACTGAGCTATACTCGGTCCCACCTTCCACCTTCTGTCATCCAAAACCACCTGACATACTGAAGCAGCTTTCCACTAAAACGAAGACACCAAGAAGACACAGCAGCTACTCACCTAAACAAAGGGTAGTGACAGAAATGCCAGTACAGCAGATGATGCATACCATACTATCCAGTCCTCCAAGATCACATTTTAAAGGCCGTGGCCGTTCCTGCACTCCTGGGCTCCGTTGCTTCATCGTCGCCACGAAAACAACACATTTCAAGCGACACACTCTCCGACACTTGCCGAAGCCGAATCTACTGATCAATAGACGAGTCGCACCCCGACTCGAGCTGTAGCCAGTCACAGGAGTCCACACGAGACAGCTGATGAAGACAAGACACTGCTGACAACACCACGAAGCACATTCAGCCCTGTCAGGCCCATTTTATTTTTATCTTTTTCATATGTTTCCTCCCACATGGATTCAATTTCTCTCTCATCTCATCTTCCACTCCCTCTGCTTCACCTCTCTTTAGCTATCCCCTTTCTGTTTTTTTTTTTTTTACTTAAAATCTCTAGAACCTGTGTAACACCTTCCATGTGATGCAGGTTTGGCATTTGGAGCCACCTTCCCAACTGAAATATTCTCTATGGCAACCTCAAGGCCTACCCGTGGAAGCTAAGTGGACTTTTCCCCATTAAGGAACAAAAAGGGATGGAAACGGCAGCCCGCCAGCCCACCTGCCTGTTGAGCATTTCATCTTGATATAACCAGGAATCGATTCTGAAGTGGCCAGTTGTTTCCTCAAAAAGACAAAATGGATAAGAGTATTGGATGAAATGAATAGTGGAGAGTGGTGGAACTGCTGGAGCAAATGTCTTCCTCCTCACTGTTTGTAAGCATGCAGTAAGTAAGATGCCCTCCTCGGGGAACATAACTGCACAGCACCACATGACTCCAACGCCCAGCACCCAGTATCACCACACAAGAACCAACTGACGTTTATGCTTTTACAGTTTATAACAATGTATCCTCATTTATATGTGGGTGAGAGTGATTGTTGTGGAAATTCTTTCCTTTTTTTTTTTCTTTACTAAATGACGACAGAACGCGACCGCTGTCACTTCCCCAACAAACGCGCCTTTGATTAACCCGGCTTCAGTCATGTGATCATTTTATACCTTTGAGGCTGCTTATGCAGATGCAATGGGAGCAGTGTGGGTGTAAAAATGTGGTGTTTCCCCCCTCAAACTTGGCAATCTTCTCTTCCTCGGCCGGCTTATTTTTGCAGTCTTTCGCTGTTACATTTTATTGAGCAGACAGTTTTGTTATTGTGCTACGATTTTTGGTGACGGGGATTGTCTTGAACACAAATATAGTTTTGTTTTTTGTTATTTTTTTTCTTCATTTTTGCCATCCACCATGTCTAATTTCCCTGGATTAATTTTAGACTTGCTTTAAGAGTGAAATTTTTGGGGGTTGAAGGTTTGTCAGCATTACTTTGACTCAAAGGCAATTTGGTTTGAAAGTGGACACTCCTAACTCCAGACAAACTGATGAACAAATAAAATTAAAGGTGTGCTGGCAGAACCTGACATTGTTGGGACTTATCAGTGACACATTATCCTTTAGTACCTCATGCATTCATTGTCATGTAGATTTTTAAGAAACGTATCCAATCCCGTGTCATTTACCTGTCACTTTTTTGTTTCTTTGCCTTTTTTCTCGCTTTTGTCTTTCACCCCTTGTAGAAGATGTCAATGCCAACCCCAACAAGCGTCAGAGGCAGCCTGCTCTGCTGGGCGACCACCCTCCAGAGTACGGTAAGGCTCTAGCGCTCCCTGAGGATCAAGAGTGTGAACAGAACATTTATACAAGTAATTATTGTTCCTATAATCTAACATTTAATCAGTAGTTGCTCCACACAGTGGCAGTTTGGTGGTGCTGTGTCATACTTTAGGGAGTGGCTTATCACTCCTGATCAAATTGAAATATATCGAGTCGATGTCTTGGCTAACGATGGTCGCGCGCACCGTTTGTGTCTTAAGGAGGTGGTTACCATGGATACGATGAGAACTATGGATATGAAGGTCGTCGCATGGGTCCGCCGATGAGAGGACGCGGTGGAAGGAGCTACGGGCCTGGTTATGGGCCCCCGCCCCCTCCTCCTGGAGAGTATGGTAGCCACGCCGAGTCTCCTGTCGTCATGTTGTACGGCCTGGACCCCCAGAAGATGAACGCAGATCGCATCTTTAATATCTTTTGCCTCTATGGCAACGTAGAGAGGGTTAGTGTCCGACAGGACTTTTGCTGGCATTGGAAGCTGATTTGAATATTCCATCTTAAGCCCGTAATATGGTATTCTTTGATTTTTGAACAGTCTTTCTCTTTCCACAGGTTAAATTCATGAAAAGTAAGCCTGGAGCAGCCATGGTAGAAATGGGAGACTGCTATGCGGTGGATCGTGCAATTACTCACCTGAACAACACGTATCTCTTTGGACAAAAAATAAATGTCTGGTAAGGTCTCGTCGGCTTGTTTCCTGCCCTTCCTTTTGGCACCGCACCATTCTAAACATGAAAATGATTCCACCTGCAGCGTGTCCAAGCAGCAAGCCATTGTGCCCGGCCAGTGTTATGAGCTAGAAGATGGATCAAGCAGTTTCAAGGACTTCCATGGCTCCAGGAACAACAGATTCGCCTCCCCGGAGCAGGCGGCCAAAAACCGTATTCAGCATCCCAGCAACGTCCTGCACTTCTTCAACGCTCAACCAGACGTCACCCCAGAGCTTTTCTCTCAGGTCTGTATCAGGAAATGAGCGGGTTTGCACCAATATGTGGAGATGGTTTCATGTGCAAAAAGCAAAAGTGTTGACGCGGTCTGTGCCCCACAGATTTGTGAAGAGATTGGCGTCAAGGCTCCTGTCAACGTTAAAATGTTTACAGGGAAAGGTAAGCTGCTTGACCCTTCAGTCAATTTTGAACCTCTAAACCTGCTATGGTGACAACAGTGATGAGAATCTTTGATGAACCACCAGGTGGCGGAGCTCCCAGTGACCGTAGCGCTTCAGGACTGTTGGAATGGGAATCTGTCAGTGATGCCATGGAGGCCTTGGCCTTGATAAACCACTACCAGATGAAAAACGCAAGTAAGTCGCGGACCCACATCTCCCGACACAGGGAAAATGCAACTGTCGGACATTCTGGTAATTGTTTGCATCTCTTTTCAGCTGGTCCGTACCCTTACACACTCAAACTCTGCTTCTCCACCGTTCAACATAACAACTGAGCACGGCCTTGTGTCAAAGAGGATGTCGATTGTTCTGCCATTCCTGCGTTCACGTGTACTCTGACCATGACTCTGCTACATGCCTGGAGAAAATACACTTTTCAGAACAGATGTACTGACTGATAATGCCTTTCACTATGTAATTATCTTCAGTATAATAAGCAAACTTGGCACATGCCAACATATATACAGTATATTTGAATCTCTCGATTATGCTGCCCCGGATGTGATATAGAGTATTAGTACCTGTGTGTCCTCAATATTTAGTTGTACTTTTTACTTTTTGTATCATACTCGCATAGTATCCAGATGTGAGAGAGTATATCTGAAATAATTGATTTTATCCTCAGGTGGTTCTGTGGCAGTGGACAAATTATTTTTTTTTTGGTAATTTGTCATTTTATTGTAGATCACACTTTTGTTATTTTAATTGCTATTTCACTTCTGCATCACCACGTTTCATATGCAGATGGAGTTTTGTTCTAGGAAAATTAAAATACCAGTTTGGAGTTGCTGTTTATTTTTTTTTTATCCGTCAACTGACACATGTGGTTTGAGAGTTTTGAGCACAAATGCTCATGTAGTGACATCTGAATCCATGCCATAAACTAGCTTTGTCCAAGACTATACAGTGGGCGTTTGCTGTAGATTCATATATTGTTGTATATACGTTGATGCATCGTGGAAATGTGCATCTTTCAAAATACTGTCAATTGACCGTAGCCACGCCCCCAACTGACTTCATTAGAAGAATGGAAGATACTTATTCCAAGGATTAAATCAATATCGTACGTTACTACTTACAAAGCGAGCGCGTGTGGGGTGGTGGGAGCTACTTAAATCAAACACAGCGACTAGAAATGATTAAAATTCAATCATTGAAAACGAAGAATTTAGTTGGCCTCTGGTTTCCGTCCTCGAGACGGCACTTCCGCCTTCTCACTGACAAGCGCAGTAGCGCGAGTCCAGCAGGTCACCTGACTTTAGGTGTAAACTTACACAGGGCGACCGAAAATAATGTTTTATCTTCTGTTTTGTGGAGCCGCGGCGTTTCCCGGCCTTTTCTACGCCTTCTCAAAACTTTTTAAAGTGTCTTTTAAACATTGGAGTGATGCCGACGTGTATTCCATCAGTGAAAGGTTCGACACATACGAACTCTTGAGAAAATAAGTGACGTATCGCTGTCTTTATAGCTACAAATGCAGTTGTTTGTAGTCGCTCTCAGTTTTGCCTTAGATGACGGTAAAATCGGTTCGGTCTGTTCCCGTGATCCCACGGGAGCTCTGCGATCACATGGACGGATAATGTTTGTTTCGTTGTAGATTGGTTTCAGCCGTCCACGCTGCACTGGCGACCACCGCAGGAATCATTGTTGTTAGAGCCTGTGACGACACGATGACTGACACGTAAGAGGCATGTTTTATTGCATATCACACACAGTAAAGGTCCTAAGTGTTACTGGCATGATAGCTTTTTCTTTGCACATTAGTAATGTTGGGTTGGTGGGTTTTTTTGTTGCAGTCACTGGTTGACCAATGGGTTTGTATTGTTTGGAGCTCCATATATGGCCTTTGACATCTTCGCCATGTATGTGAGCCACTACCATATTCACAAGGTCAAAGGTCACCCCAGCACCTATAGAAATCATTCTCTTGATACCCTGAAGGGATTTCTAATGAAGGAGTGGATGCTGGTCGTCCATCATTTGTCGCTGCTAATCGTTTTCCTGCCCATCACTTTGGTAAGCGGGGCCGAAAGTTGTGTGCCCACATGCGGTTGTCGGGTTTGACGTGAGCACTCCTATTAAGCAGCCTGACTCCTCAGTTCTTCAGACGAGGATTGGGCGATTTCTTCATCGGCTGCCTGTTTACAACGGAGTTCAGCACCCCGTTCATTTCCTTAGGAAAGATTCTCATTCAGGTAAAGTCACTTGATCGTCCTGTTGAATCGATGTCATTACATGAAATTTGAAAAGCATTTTACAAGCACGTTCCTTTAGCGCTCTGCTTGACGCGATCATTAAAAACATTCAGCCTTTAACAGTGGCTGTAACATTGCACTTGCAGCTGGGCCTCGATGACACCAGGCTACACCGGATCAACGGCATTTTGGTCCTCTTGAGTTTCTTCACGTGCCGCATCCTGGTCTTCCCCTTCATGTACTGGATGTACGGGCAGCAGTTTGGGATCCCCCTGCACAGGGTGCCCTTCCACCTGCCTCTGCAGTGCAACGTGGGTAATCTGGCGATTCTGGCGCCACAGGTTTACTGGTTTATCCTGCTGCTGAAGAAAGCTAACAGACTGTACCAGAGACAGCAGAAAACAAAGGGAGGCGGATGCCTAAGCAACCAAAGGACAGACTGAAAGCTCCTGGGCTCAATAAACCGGAGAACTGATACTCAGGCAATTTTCTCCGACTTAAAATGAAGAGAATATTTTTTTTTAATGAAATAAACTTAAGACAGTTTGTGTCAAGGCTGTAACGCGTCTTCTGTCAGGTGCCCAAACTGGTAATTAAACTGCAAAATGATCCTCCAGCTCACTGTTACGGAAACAAGGTCAAGATTTTATTACGAGAATATTCAGCATTTAACAACTTTCTGGAAAATGAGGAAAGTGGTTTAAGTTGCCAGCGACACCAGCTGAGAGATCTTCTGCTGCAACACCGCCTTCATCTCCAGGTTCTCCAGGTTGTCTGTGATGGTGGTGAAGAAGCGTCGGGTGTTCGCACTCTCGAGCGGGCTGCTGCTGTCTGGAAAAGCAGCCATGATTGCCTCATAGTGGCTGAGGATCTCCAGACTGGACAAGAACAAGGGCTCACATTGTCCTCCTGGAATCATCACCTAAGAAGGAGAAGTATTTATCTTCAGTTTATGGTGTATGATGGAATTTTCTGACAACTGGCTGCTTACTGACAGTTCATGATACCTTCAATGACCCTTCTAGTGAAATCTGAGACAACATAAATGCAGGGTACGCATACTTGAGTAATATCTGCTGCAGTATATTTAAATATTCATACCTGGACATGTTGAACATGGCAGAAGAGCTGGCTGAGAACAAAAAGGACTTCCTGACTGGGAACCATCTCTTCTTCCATCTGGGAATCTTGAATTAACAAAGAGGAGTTCTGTGTGTCTTTATCGTCTTTTTCATAAACTTGAGGCATCTTGGGAGAACTGGAAGGATTGCTCTCTCTAGATGCTGGAGTTTTAGGAAACGCCGCAGAACCAGGTGTAGGAAGAGGCAGCTTGACTCTCACCATCTTCATCATCTCCCTCACGGCGTGGGAGTACAACCTGCCTACGTGCGCCCAGCCATCCGCTGACAGCCAATGAGAGCAGCTGGATCCACACAGCAGCTGAAAGACTCGAAGCATGAACACGGACTGACGGAGCTCACAGGAAAACCCCTTCAAGTCCAGCAGAGGTAGATATTCCACGTACTCCAGAGAGAAAGGGACATGGAGGCAGCCTGTGTTGATGAGCTCCCTCAGGACACTCCACAGCCTGGTCCACTCAGACAGGGAGCAGCAGGGGAGGGTCTGGGTCAGAGCCACCAGGAGGCCTTTGCTGAACATAATGACATGGTCAAGTTGCCCCCGATCCACAGAGAGACTGGACATCATGGTGGACTGAAGGGAGTCCGATATAGCACAGCATTCCATCCAGGCAAGGAGACCAGTGCCCTGGCCGTACGCGGACAGATCCAACCCACACCACTCCTACAGAAAGAACAAGGACGTTCAAATTAAACGGGAAGAAAGTGACAGCTCTGAAGGCTGAAGAGAAACCAAACCAGAGACCCTACCTGTTCAGGTAGATCACACACAGCCAGCAGAGACGACGGAACCTCATTTTTAAAGTGTTCCCTCCAAACAGGCTTCAGGTAGAAACGGACTGTCCAGTCCAGTTCTTCAGTCTTATTGTAAAGCCAGAAGAGCGCTCTGGACCAGCTGCTGGGGGCTGCGGCCACCTCTGCACCCACCACCGTACCCAGAGCTTTCAGCACCTTTACCAGCAGCTCTTTAGTTTCCATAGACCACTGAATCGCAGCGTCCTCTGGTGACTGTTCCCAAACCCTGTTGGAATCAGACTTTTGTCATTTGTCTGCCCAGATTATTAAGACAGCGGGGGTTCTGTGCTGAAAATACAAGACGAACCTGAGTGTTTGATCGAGCAGCTGGGCCAGAACATAGAGAAGAGGAAAGGGAGAGCACTCCAAGACCCAATGATGAGCTACGTCTGGTTGGTGGAACTCCACGGAAAGTGCACTGTCGAGAAACTGCAGAGTCAGCTCGATATCCAACGCCCGTCCCCCTGGTGGAGTAACATTAAGAAAGAAAAGATAATTGAAGTTATTTTAAGAAGCAAGTCATTATTGGCGGTTTGAATCTGGCATTAAGACAAATGTATTATAACACGGATGGAGATAATCAAGTTAAAGGAATGAGGTTTAAAGTACAAACATACCCACGGGGGACAGGGAGGGCAGGACAAAGGTGTTCACGACCTCACGTGGTGGCAGGAAGCTGGGCCCCCTTTCTTCCTCCTCAACCCTCTCGGGCTTCATCAGCAGCTCTACAAATTTGAGGAGCTGCATCTTTTCACCGGCTGATAAAGATTTGGCCTTGATCATTTCGTGAAGACACCCACAGAGCAAACCACTGTGGCTCCCATCATCATTTCCTTCCGCCTCAGCCCCTCTCTCCTGTCCTCTGAGTCCAGGCAGCTGCCGCAGTATTCTCGCCATAAGAGTGAAGGCATCTTTATTGAAAACCGCTGAATGACAACACGACCTCAGAGCAGCCTCGGGGTTCTGATATGCAACTCTTGCCACTAAAGAGACGGCTGTATTCAGGTTCTGTTGTGTTGCCCCAGCTGAGGACGCACCCCCTCCTTGTATAATGCAGTTAAAGGCCATGTTTAGCTCTTGTTCAAACATTTTGGTCACAGAAGAAGGGATGGAGGAGCCAAAGAACCCCCTGCTGGACAGTGTTACCATGTCAGCCAATGCTTGGTTCTTGTCGTTAAGGGGAAGTGCAGAGAAAATGTCTGCTATGACTTTCATCAGCTTCCTGCAGTGGTTTACATCCATGCTCTCACTTTGGAGTTTACTCATCAGGGTGGAAGACAGTTTTCTAAGTGCTCCATGCTGCCGGAAGGCTGCTTGGTTCTTCTCAACGCACTCGATCCAATGCTCTTCACCAGCGGCCCAACTCTCCTCACTGGCGAACAACGCTGCAATGTCACGGTAGTTGTCCAAGCCGTGATTGATGATGACGGCTGCAACTCTGGCGTGTAACTCGGGGGTGGTGTCAACAGCAGGGAAAGAAAGGGAGTCTAGTAATCTTTGCAGCTTCGTCCACTCAGTCTCTAGTCCAGCCGTGGCTCCAGGAAGAGCAGTTAGGACCCTGTTGGCGCTTTGTTCTAGTTTAAAAGCAGAAATGCTGGGCTTACAGCCATCACTCATCTTCAGAAGTCCACGGCTTTCCCAGGACTGAGCAAGTTCTGTTACGATGTTCAAGGCTTCACGAAGCGTCATCATAACTGGTCGAAAGGTTGATGGCGTGTAAGAGGCTCGCAGGTCCCTTTGAGCCTCCTTAAGGAGTTTAGAATCCAGCTTCTCGTCATTCTTTTCTTTAATGCTGGCAATTTTGGAAAGAATCTGCACCCTCTCTTTAGGTGGAATTATCACTTCCTGATCTATCAGGAAGCAGGTGTAAAGGGCATCAAGAGAAATTGAAAGGGCCTGAAGGCAAAGGTCTTGTGATGATATGTGACCTTTTAAGTCTTTAAGTGCACCAAGAAGACGGTGCAGGACATCAGTCGTTGGCAAAGATGTTGCAACATCATCTAGTTTTAATCTCTTGGCAGCATTAGGGGACAAACCTGAGGATGTAGAATTGAGACAAGCAAGTTGTTTAGCAAAAATTGTCTCTATATCATCCAACTTTTTGTCCTCAACTCTGCTTTTCCACATTTCCCACCACACATCCAGAAAAAGTTGGACATCGTCTTCTGTCTCAGGAGTACTTTTGACATGTTGCACAAGCTTTTCAATCTCAGTGCAGGTCTGAGAAAGAGGCAGATGCAACAATAAACTGGAGAAGGTCCGGGCAGCTGCCAGGGACTTCACAACTTCAAATAGGACAACATGGTTGATTTTGGGGAGGCCACTCTGGAGGTAGAAAAAAGGATTTTCCCTCCAGGCCATCTCTCTATCCTCACCATCCTCCTTGCACAACAGTTTCAGCCACAAAACACAAATTAATTTCTTTATCCAACTTTCCTCAGTGGTGAGATGCGTGCCGGCTTCACCATTTCCACAGATTTCTCTGAGGGTCTCCAGGACCGGATGTCCCACTCTGTCCCAGTCAGCTTTCTGAATGGAGGACAGTGTTGAAGGGAGACATAGCTTATCAGCCAGCACAAAAGCTCCTTGAAGAATAGCTGAATCTGAAAACAAAGAAATGCTGGGTCACTTATAAGTACACCACAATAGCTGCTATTTAATGTGCAGCCATTTTTTGACCATAAGATCAAAACTGGAATAAAACTATACGGTCTGGTCTGTACCAGGTACCTTCTTAACAGTGATTTGCTTCGTATTTTTACTTTAATGGAAGGATCATCAGGCGGCACCTTAAAACATCCGTATTTGTTGGTGCTCTCAAACTATCACCAAAACTAGACAGTGTACTCCGATATTTTAAAGAAGTACAAACATGCTACTTTACCTTTGTTCATTGCCGATATTCTAACGTCCAATATTAGGTCATTCGTGAACCTACTGGTGAAAAGTGGCAAATTATCCCGAAAACACCAGTACAACACACAATATTGCACATAAGCGTAATAGCAACATGGGAGTTTGTATAAGGCGCTTCCGCTTTTTCACGTGACCTCGACAACAAATTCACAAGTCAAGAAGAACCATTTCCGCTCGATGTCGTCGCAGCGCCCCCAGAGGACGGAAGTGGAACCGCACGCCTGGCGCGGAAAAGTTCGCTTTCGTTCGAAATAAAACCGAAAGCATTTTTCTCCAACTGACTTTGGGGCCGCAACAACGAGACGATACGTTTAATGGGCTTTAACAATGCTTATGATCGCATATCTAAAGATTATTATTTATTTGTATCTGCACACAGGTAAGCTCTTGTCATTTTACTACCTCGCTAGCAAAATGTCTATTCAATTGTGTTCTATTCTATTAGAATTACTCTTCCAAACGCTGCTAATAGGATAGTATTACATCTGGTCTTATAATTTTCTTTGGGAATACAGTATGTTGCAACTCATATATTGTCAGAAGAGTCATTGAATACTGTACTACACTATAATGTACAAGTGTGCTAATAAACAGTCATTCATATACTTTGCTGTTAGCAAATAGTGTCTTTGTTAGCTGATTAATCCTGGTTCATCTTGTCTTTCTCAGGTGTGCAGGGCTCATGGTTCCCCTGTACGTTTTCTGATGAACGTCAATATAAAAAAAGTGACGGAACGTTAGAAATAGAGTACATCTCCAGAGAGTCTATGTTGCAGTTTGGCAAAAAAGGAGACGCCCCTGTGAATCCAGATGCTATTACGTTCTTGGTCACTGGTAAGAAACTAAGCATTGAAGAGCTGCAGATGGAAATTTCTCGTATCCTATCTTCTTCTGCGATGTCTCCCCAGGATCTAAGCTGAACCTGAATAAATACCTCAAGGGGGTGGAACCAGATCAGGTGGAATGTGGGCTGCACCGGCACAGGACGCGGGATGACCATGCCCGCTGGCCGATCAAACAGGCTGATGAGTTCAATGTCTGGTTCAGCTGCACCATTAAACACACCAATGGTGATTTCATGCTCACCAGCTTCCTCAGATACCCGACCGAACAGCCCCCCTCAACACAGGACTCCGACACCTGGCCCGCGATCTCAGACAGAGCGACAATCACAACAACAGGTCTTGATTAAGTCTCAACAATACTTTAATAATACGACAATACCTTGCTAGCATTTGCTCATAGCAGCGAACACCGTTGCGCTGACTTCCTGCCACTGTTCTGCTTTCATAGCTGTCATGATGATGAAAACACTGACTCCGTCCCTGAAATCCAACCTTGGTGCACAAAATAAGCTTCACTGCCAGTTTGCTATCGACCACAAAGGCCCGAACTTCACTTTGGAGTGGCATAAGCGGGGCGAAAGAAGCACCCTCTTCAGCTACAGCAGGCGTACCGGCCAGACTGAGGGTCAAGGCGTGGAGCTAAAGGGCCTCGCAGACGGTGACGCCTCATATAATCTGGCCTACACCAAGATTGCCAATGAAGGAGCGTATGTTTGTTCAGTGTCTGTGCTTCCTCTGTCTGCCAGTCTGGACATCAGTCTACATGTTGAAGGTGAACCCGGGTCATGGGGTGGTGGATATAAGTCAATTCTGCTGACACTGACCTTATTGTTGATTCTATTCCCAATTGTATTCTTTTGTTTCCTCAGAGTCCCCCAGGGTTGCTCTCAGCGTTGGCCCCACTCTCACACTGGAGGTGGGTGAGATGCAGAAGGTTGTTTGTGAGGTGGATCACTACTACCCCCTGGATGTGCAGATAGTTTGGTACAAGCAGGAACCAGCAGCGCTAGGTCAGACAGCCGGATCCTTGCTTCCCACTATGGTTGCAAACACTCTGCTGTCGAGCCACAAACACAACTCGGACAGGACCTACTCGCTGTCATCCTTCTTCTACCTCTCAGCTTCTCTCAGCGACTCAGGCAAACAATTTACATGCAAGGTCTCTCATAAGTCCCTAAGAGTGGATATTAAGAAGAGCTTCATCCTGACTGTAGAAGGTGAATAATTGGCAAAAACGACAGTACCAGACAGACCAGCGGGTGGCAGCAGAGGACCATAAAGTAATCGAACTTCTTCTTCGTTTTTCCCCAGAGCCAAGTAGCTGGTTTTTTGTCTTCTCCATGCTTGTTATCATCGTCATCTTTCTGGCTGTATTGTTTAAGATGTTGCCCACTCTTCACAAAGGTAAAAGTACAGACGTGACCTTTTAGCATATATAAAATCCAGCCTTCATTAGTTATCAGGCTCAGTTAAATTGTTTCAATGTGTTTTTACCAGAAATACCACATCAGAAATAATCAGAGAATACAGAGTGATTGTCTTTTATTATCTTTACAGCAAGAAGAAAAAGAGCACAGGTAAGATGATGTGAAAGTATAGAACCAGCAGTTTTAAGATTTTTTGCGTCCTCGAAAGTGACTCTTTGTCTGCATGTTTCTTCTGAACAGAAAAAGCCATATTGAGGAGCCCCGGAATGTTGAAAAACTATTCCCACTTTCATTTCTACTGCGTAGATTCTGAGCAGTAGTATCACTACAGAGTCCTACAAAAGTGCTTCGGAGCTGTTTTTGGGTGGCTGGGATAAAATATTTCCAATCAGATCTTTGATTTTCAGACGTGCGTCAGATCTTGTCTGATAACCTTTTTTTTTTACTGATGATGTCAGAGAATTAGACAGTGCTACAGCTACAAAGGATGCAGAATTAATTTAAAAGACAAATGTCGCACAGCAAATAAACCACGTTTCTCAGATCTCTGATTGTGTGTTTGTGAGAAGAAGCAACCAGGGAGAGAAATCGTTCTGGTTCTGCTCATCGATTTTATTTCCCTCAAACTGTAACTCGACTCTCTTCATCTCTCGGTGCTTCTTGTAAAGCTTCCAGATGACCTCTGGAACTCCGCTGCTGAGACGTTGCTGCCCTCATTCTGCCCCCAACACGAAACACGCTCGGCCTCGCTGCTCGTATATGTCAGTCACCGGCAAAAACGGGACGCTTGGTCCATTTGCAGAGTTGACAGAGCTCCACGTAGACTGGTCCCAGATGTGTGTTCGTGTGCCCCAAATACCCGGAGCCGAAGTGCTTGGTGACGCGTGTGTGGCCCCGGTTTGATCATAAACCTTCAGAGGAAGGATTGAAGGATAAGAGAGAGAACTCCTGACCCGTACGCTCACTCCAGGTTGGAGCTGCGCTTATTTTTAACAACGAATAACTCCGGTGAGGCCCGGCCCTCCTGGCTCGGCTCGCCTCAGCTGTTCTGGGAGCTCTGCAGTAACAACACACACGTTTCCAACACCGAGGGTGCGAGATGCAAGACGATCCTGCCTCACGCAGCTCCTTTCCACCCTCAACCCTCCGCGGGGTCGCTGTTCCTACCGAGAGCAGGTTGCGTCGAGTCTCGGAGCCGTAAAGAGTGTTCACGGGCGATGACCTCGCTATCAGCCCGCAGCCGCACAGCGTTTCATGTTGCAACACCACGGTTGCTTAAAAAGGGAGGAAAAAAAGGAGAGATTGACGTTGATGCTGTTGAGTCAGACTGTAAGAAGCAGACGTGTCATTGCACAGCTATGTAGGCAACGCTGCAGACGTGTTTGGAGAGAATATCCAGAGTGGTTCACAGGGTTTTCGTTGTTTTGCTTCATTATCACTGTACAGTAGATATAAGTGTTGAATAACAGGGTCAAGCGTCACTAATGGTGTGTGTTTCTTTAATTTCTCCCTCTGTTTATGATTACGTGGAAGCTGAAGGGGAATTACTGTAATAGATACCAGTGCGTGTGTGTGTGTGTGCGTGCCTGTTTATATTTCTTCCATCAGCACCAACCAAACCTGACCCAACCGTCAGCCGCCACCAGGGGGCGATCTCGAGGGCGTTAGCCCACTGCATCTCCCCCAGCATGTTGATGCATTTTTGGGAATCTCTCCAAAACTTTCCATCTTCACTTTCAGTCAAGTGGTTTCAGCTGCCACACACACACACGCACATGGACAGTATACCAAGTAAACATTTTTAATGTGGGACTGGTTTCAAAGTTCTGTGGATGGTTTGCAGGAGCTGGTGCACCATTTAAGGAAAACGCAGTGGCTCAGATGTCTCCTGTTGTGTTGTGTTTGTTTCCACAGTCACAGATCCCTCGTCCTGTTGACGTAAGACAGCCTAATAAACGGAGGTCCACTTTAATGTGATCTGGCACTCAAATTAGCCTTGACGGGCTCTGATGGGACACAAGATCTCTGATACGAAAGGCGAATGGATGATGTGTTTTCCAGGGGTTGGTGGGGAGAACACATGCTATTGATGTTGTAATGCTAATGAGTGGCATTCTGGCTTTTTACATCTGCTCAGTAGGTTGGCTGATGCCTTCTGAGAGTGTTGGGACTGGCCCAGCAGCCGCTCCGAAATCACATGTTGTGCACTGTAATTTAGGAGCAGACAGTAAAAGCGCTTGACAGGAACCACTTTTCTCAGCACGCTAAAGTGACATGTACGTTAAACAACCCGGGAGGGGGTTCAAAGCGGCGCGTGGTCGCCGAGCGGTGTCTGTGCTGACAGTAATCAGTCCCGGTGTGTGTCTGTGTGTGTGTGTGTGTGTGTGTGTGTGTGTGTGTGTGTGTGGTCAGAGCAGTGGCGGGCAGTGTGGCGAGGGAAAGGTCAGCAAAGCAGATTGCCAGACCGTTAAAAAGCAAGAAGGGCCACAACACAGCCATTATGTTCTCTCTGCTGCACACACACACACACACACACACACACACACACACACCACACACACACACACCTTCCAGCAGTGCAAATGAGATCATTCAGGATGAGTTTTATCATGGCCATGGACAGGCAATAAATCAGGAGTGTGTGTGTGTGTGTTGTGTGTGTGTGTGTGTGTGTGGTGTGTGTGTGTGTGTGTGTGTGGTGTGTGTGTGTGGTCAGAGCAGTGGCGGGCAGTGTGGCGAGGGAAAGGTCAGCAAAGCAGATTGCCAGACCGTTAAAAAGCAAGAAGGGCCACAACACAGCCATTATGTTCTCTCTGCTGCACACACACACACACACACACACACACACACACACACACACACACACACCTTCCAGCAGTGCAAATGAGATCATTCAGGATGAGTTTTATCATGGCCATGGACAGGCAATAAATCAGGAGTGTGTGTGTGTGTGTGTGTGTGTGTGAGTGTGTGTGTGTGTGTGTGTGTGTGTGTGTGTGTGTGTGTGTGTGTGTGTGAGAAAGAGAGATTCCTCCTCTGCCAGCCCTATTTTTCCCACTCTTTGATGACATGAAATCAAAGCTCTGGCCTGCGTAGCTGCAGGACAGCGTCTCAGTCCAGCCGACAAACATGTTTCCTCAAAGATGAACGGTTCCTTAGCAACGTCCAGCAGCATATTTAGCCCCCGCTGAGATATCGGTCTCATCTTTCGCTGCCACCCTCTGTGCATATTTTATTCTCAAGTCTAATACTAAAATATTCCTCATCGCAGCACTTTAAACCCTCGTAGGATGAGGATCCGCAGGCTTTTGCTGCTTCGCTCTCGTGTCTGAGTGTATTTTTTATTGAGCTCGTGAATCCCAACTGAATCCCAAACCCACAGGGACAGGACCATAAATTAGGATTGAGTATTTATGAGGTGGATGATGATCCGAGCACTCGTGTTGGGGGGCTCCAGAAGATGTCGTACTTCTGGTTAAACCTGCCTCATTGAAACCACAGTTAGTGGGAACAAGCGTGATGCAGGAGAGGACGTGTTGCATCACAGAACGAGAGGAGGAGGAAGTACAGAATGAGCGAACCTGATGGCAGCATCGGTGGCGCTGCAGCCACTGACGCACGTGTGGAAACAGCAGCTCTGACTCCGCCCACCCGACAAAAGTGCTGGTGGAGCACATTCAGGCCTCATGATGTTATTCCAGGCTCAGATCTTAAGACAAAAGGCGGTTTGTCGTGATGGATGTTCTTTAGAAAGCTGCTAATTGGTTTGTGTTCGTGGAGGCCTGATGCGTGTCTGATTGTGTGTGTGTGTGTGTGTGTGTGTGTGCGTGCATGTGTGTGTGTGTGTGTGCGTGCGTGCGTGTGTGCGTGTGTGTGTGTTGGAGAGAGAGAAAAGAAACTGACTGTTAGTCACAACTGAGATGTTTTGGCTGGTTCTGAGTAAATGACATCATCCTGCACACACACACACACACACGTTCACACATACACACACACACACACGCTCACACACAACAATGAGTCATTCAACAACACTTGGAAGCCAAAGTTCACTGTTTTATGAGAAATAATAAGTTTAGATTGTTCATCAGAATGCCACAAAACATATTTTGTTGTATTTTCGTTGGTTACTTTCATCTTTTTTAACGCTAGTTTTTACAGCAGTGCAGTCATTTTATAGGGGACACGACCACCGAAAATGCTGAGGTAGGCTAATGAAAATGGGAGCGTGCAAACGTGCGCGCCTGCGCTCAGCCCCTCCTTATCCTCGAGCGGGCCACTTTGTCCCGTTCTTGAGGTCACATCCCCACCGCGGTCCCCAGTATCCTCTCTGCTGTTGACGTTAGGGGCCAGTCCACTTCCTGACCTGTCTAAAACTGATACTGTCCCGCGGTGGACGCCTGGTTCGGTCCCGTCCCCCCTCGGTCGGCTCTGATATCACCCCGGCACCGACATGAGAACCGGGGGAAAAAAAGGTTTCTTCAGGCGCTGCAGTAAAATAAAAACAGCTTTAGCACTTTAAGCAGTTTTACCAAGAATAATTGTGTATTCAACTATATAATCGTGTCTGTTTCTGGTCCCTCGGGGGCCTTGATATATATGCTGGTGTGTAGGTTTCAGGGCAGCGGTCGATGCATTGTTCTACTTCCAAGGAGGTCCGAGGAGTGGGAAGGACGTCTCCCCTCCATCCATCTCTGCCTCCCAGGCTTTTTTTTACTCCCTCTCTTCCATCTTAGATTTATGATACAATTCTCAAAGGTTCAGAAACCACTTTCTCTCTCTGCTGAGAAAATATGTGTATAGAAATAAACGTCTGCGTGGCTGCATTTCATAGGAGCTGCCAGAGTCGGCGAAAAGCCCTCCCAGTCTAATTGATCCATATTTCTTCGTCAAATAAGACAGCGAAGCCTCTGGAGGAGGCCGAGGGATGTGGGACAGGCAGCAGAGGCTCCACATACAGATGGATGACACGTTAAAGTACCGCAAACACTGACGCGGATCTCCGGAGCGGCTCCGCCAGCGTGGAGCAGACACACCTTCGCGGACATCGGCGCTCCATCATCACTCCTCCACATTCCCACATCTGCACAGCATCAGCCCTCCTCCATATTCCCCCGATGCTTTTCCCAGCAGAACCGTTCTTCTCTCTGCAGAAACTGGGAAAAGTGCAGGATTTTAAGGATTTTCCGCTCTCGGCAACAATTAAAAGAAGCAACCGGCCTCTGGATTTGGAGCATTTTGTACCAAAAAGTCGCAAGGTTTGAACTCGCTTCCCCTTCTTTTATTTACAGTTTCTTAAAATCACTATAATCCAAAGGGAATCTACTATTTAAGCAATCTGCTTATGTTGCTTTGAAGAACCAACCGAAATTGAAATGTCAAAGGTTAAGTAATTCGAGCAAAGGTGACGCAATCCCTTCCCGTTTCACCGTATAATTTTCTGTCATGAAGTCCCGCTCAGACACACACCTGAATCACGGCGAAGGTTGTAAAAGAAAAACAAGTCTTTCTCTCAGCTCCATGTGTGCTCCATTACAGTTATGGGCCCGCAGCGTCGATGACATCATCACTTGGCCGCCGTCTCCTCGTTCCTGTTGACAGGAAGTTCTGGGGTGAAAAGTGAAGACGTGAAATCTGGGATTAAAGCCAACAGGTAGCCTGTATTTTTCAAGCTGGAGGCTCCGCCTGATCGGCCGCCTGTTTTCATGTTTGGTTCCTGGTTTCCAGGGGAAAACATCAGAAACAGGCAGGAATTTACAGCCTGATTAGAGGAAGGGTTAAATACAAAAAAAAAAAACCTCATACAAAGAAAAAATCTGCACGAACACTCCTGCCAAGTTATTATTCGGCAACATTTATGCCTTCTTTTTTCACACAGTCCTTTAAAAAGACCACCCAGTGGGCGCCGTTGCTGGGAAATAGAATGAAATTCAACACATATGTTCACCTGCTGCACAGATGGATCTAAAAGACACAACAAGCTCACAAATTTGCATGAACCTCTCTGGAGTTTTCCAGCTGGACTTTAAAGACAAATGGGCAGAGGAACTGAAAGGTGCCTTTGAGGCACTAAAGGTACCTGGAACGTTTGATTTTCTGGAGCTGAGTAATGCAGGAGTCATCAGATTTAAAAATAAAAACCTGAGGAAAAATGGCTTATGAGCCGGAGGGTGCGAACAACGAGGTGTGGTTCCACGCGGGATGACGCGCTGCGTATGTAACACGTCACAGTTATTGCTGGTGACTGGTCATATTTCGGCTGCCTTCACATGACGTGAGATCTAACCCTAACCCCCATCATGACTTGAGTCATGGGTAATATTTGTCGACAGCGCAATAAAGTGGACGAAACCTGTCAAACAGCGCACGTCATCGTCATATGGAGCCAATTAGAGTCCGTCTCTTGCATAAGGCAGCAAAAAATAGGTCCATGAGAGTGATTTTATGCAGAAATCACACCTAAAACCGGCGGCGTTGATGTAGAAAACGTGTTGGAGTTCAAGCGCGGGCCATGACAGAGACCCGCAGACATCTGCTCATCGGTAGCCCTGTTGTTCTCAGGCAGAACCGCTCTGGCCGGCATGTTTGGGCCATCGGGGTGTTCCAGACTCGGTTCTGCTGCAGCCGCGTGTTTAACGACAGATGCGTTTGTGTGACGCAAACCCTCCCCTGTAAATGTTTACAGTCTGGGGCAATCGTCGACACGTGTGTGTGTGTGTGTGTGCTCTGTACAGGAGGTTACGGATGAGGATCATCTGGAAATTAGAGAGAACCGATCACACCTCTAATTAACAGCTTAATTATAAACGGCTCATTTCCGGACGCGTCGAAACTCTTTGATCCTTCCAAATGCGAAATGATGCCAAACATCTGTTGTATCACGAGTGGCGAGAGAGAAAAACACACCTCGCAGAACACAGAAGCTCTGCAGGCGTTCTTTAGAGAACACCTCGATAACACACTGATTTGAATGACATTTACGTCCCATATTTTCA
Source organism: Takifugu flavidus (assembly GCF_003711565.1). Taxonomy (NCBI): domain Eukaryota; kingdom Metazoa; phylum Chordata; class Actinopteri; order Tetraodontiformes; family Tetraodontidae; genus Takifugu; species Takifugu flavidus. The sequence goes on along the minus strand of NC_079531.1, from coordinate 1,756,081 downwards.
TGCCTCCTGGCAGGATGGTCGTCTTTAACATCCAGCCTGACTCGTCACACGTGTGGCGGCTCAACATGTGCAGAAAACCTGCAGAAATCCGGTTCGTTCTGCGTTTTCTCGAGAAATTGTTGCGGGAACTTGCGTTACGTCAGGGTGTGTCGGCCATTTAACCTCTGCTCCGTCTTTGTTTTGACTTGTTGCGCAACACAGTGGCGGTAATGTGAGTCAGACAGCAGATCGGAGGTCAAATCTCGCCTGCTTTCAGTTTGACTTCAGCCAGATTTGCTAAAAGTGATCCATCATATTCCTATAACAACTACAGGGGCAGTGCTGTGGTTAAAAGGGGGCGGGGCTAAACTCATTGGCGTCCGTCTGTTGGCTGACAGACAATTGTAACAGCTCATCTGTCTTCTTAGTTCGGACCAAATTTCTTGAGTAATTATATGAGTGTGAAAATGGGCATGCATGTATAAAAGTCCACGTGTTTGGACATTGCACGCTGGAAGAAATCATTTATTATTGCTTAACTGCTTTGTTTGTTTTTTGTTTTTTTTTACTAAATTCACAGATGGATGTAATGAAAGTGACCAACATCACTTCCTTCACAGGTTGTGTCCCTATAATTGAAATTGCATTAAAATTAGTTTGTTTGGTTTATATAAATGATTCGCCACGACAAGTGTGGTTATTTCACTTATTTCTGTCAAATCAGGTCTCTCTCCTCCACACACACCTAATGTTGACAGTAAGCAGTAGAGTGGAATGTTGTTCTCACACACACACACACACACACACACACACACACACACACTAGAGTTGAATGTTTGCACTGCTGGGGTCTTGTTACAAGGGAGAACCCCCCCCCCCCCCCCCCCCCCACCATTCTACTGCAGTCAACTTGCCTTTAACACTCATATTAAGAGCTCATTGTTCTCAGATGTGATGTGTATCAATATAGGAAGCATATCAGTATTTTAAATGACCTATAAACCTATAAAAACCTCCAATGGGTGGGTCAGTATGCATAATACAACCTGCCTTTTCAGAATTTTGCCTATTATGAGGATGTAATCTGTTATAGGCAAAAGCTGAGTTCCAATGTGCATTGAACTATATTTGATGGTTTGGCTCCGCCCCTACAGGAAATGGACAGATGTGCAGACAAAGGGGGCGGGGCTTGAGATGCAGGTGATAGCAGAACGGAGTCGAGATTAAAGAAAAATGGGACAAACATATGGGAAAAATAACATATTACTTGTTGGGCTGCGTTTTCCAGGAAACAGAAATCTGTCCTAAACAATGCTGATGATAAACCAAATGTACGGGCTTGCTTGCATCATAGGTGAGTCTATTTTACCCATAACCTATAGGAAAGTGTCAGAATAAAGGGGGAAAAAAAGTTTTATTTTCCATGTAGGGGAAAATGGTGACAGAATAGAAGCTAATGAAGCAGAGAGCAGAGTCCTCCTTATGATAGTTTACACAGAGCACCCCTCCCCTCACATTTACTACTCCTTCCACGTTGGTTCTGCACTCCTCGGCTGCCACAACCCTCCTCTTTTATCCCTCCCTCCCTCCCTCTCTCCTCCCTCCTCCAGGCCAGAAAAGGGGAGCGATCGACCTGAGAGCTTAAACACACCAGAGCCGGCCAGACGGAGCGGAGCTCACACAGCTGTCGGAGTCTGAGGAAACTCCTCTAAGCCCGACCAGACGGCACCGCTGAGGTAGGTCGGCCGCTGCTGTAAGTGTGGATGATGTCATCGCTGTGTTTTACGGCGCTTGTGAAACACGGGATGTGTGTTTAGTTCAGGAGCCTAAGAGCACCGCTTGCTATGATGTCTCAGATCTTCTTGCAGGTTTGACCTGATTTTAGGGCTTAAATCTGCCTTGGTTGGAGTTTCACAGCTGTTTGTGAGCTAAAGGTCAGACCTTGTCGTTTTTTTATGACTTTCAGACAGAAGTTGGAGCCAGTGAGACATCTGTGCCTGAGTAGCAAAGTTCACCTAAAGAGGAGCACCCGGGGATGTCAAAGAAGACGCTAAAGGAGCGGTGATAAACCTTCACAACCCTTGCCCTCACCAGCCAAACCCCCCCCCCAAAACACACATTCTCCCACGGACAGACGCTTTCCTTCTTCGGTCCGCTCGTCTGGAGCTGATGGACGCCCCGACCCTGGCTGACATGGGGGACTTGTGCCACCCCCGTTCATCTTCCCCAGAGGGGGAGACGGTGTGCGCGGCTCTGGCCCGTTATGAGAGCACTCTCAGGGACGCCATCAGGGAGATCCATGTGGATGTCAGTGCCTTTAAATTGGGCATGGAGCGTCGCCTGGAGGAGACGGCCAACCTGAGCGGGCCTCTCGGCCGAGCTGTGCTCCACCTGCAGCAGGAGAACCGGCAGCTCCGGGGTCAGCTGGAGGCTCTGGCGCGACAGGTGGAGCTCCTCGGCGGGATGAGCTGTGAAAGGAACGCCGTGCTGAACAACAGCCACTACCACAACCACCAGAACCACCTGAGCGACATTCAGGAGAACCACCGGGAGGTGAAAGAAGTGGTGTACGGGAAAGGTCAGGCTCACACGCACAGCCAGGCGCAGCTCCACCTCCAGCCCTGCAGCCCGGGGAACCAGAACCACGCTTACAGCAGCCTCAGCAGCCAGTGCCACCATGCCTCCGCGCCTGCCGCCTTCTCGTCGTCCCGTGGATCCAGCAGTCCTCCCGTGGGCTCCAAGGCGACCGCCGTGACCTCCGGCCCGGTGTCGGGCAGCAGCCCCTCCCCTGCACGTTTCTCCAGCCGTGCCACATTCGCCGTGTCCAGCAAGAACAACGTGAGTACTGCGGACCCTGGGATGAGTGGATGCGGGCAGCGGTCCAGTGCAGGGTGCTGGTGAAAGTGTTGCTTTATCTTATAGCCTCGCCACACTGCTGTTGTGCCTCCTTCAGCGCCGGTGGAGCCGAGAGATATCCGTGACTAATGGGTTTCGTCTGGCTGGTCCGGGCTTAAGATGTGCTGAGTCCAGCCCCTCGTAGGCCGTCTGATGTTTCCGTGGCGACCTGCGTCAGATGCACGGGTTTCAAATGTGGTAGGAAGTTGAATAAACGGCGGCGGCAGAGACTTCGGGTCAATGCGCTGTAATTATCCTGGTTGGGAAAGTGCCCGTGTGGTGGAGAGGAGAGCGGTGCGGCGGCTTTGCACGATGTGTCATCTGAGGCATCGACCGTGCCGCTGCGGTGGCGCAACGGACCTCCGCCGAGATCGTTGCGGATCCCCGCAGCACTGCAACGCGGCTCGATTGGACTCCGGGGAGGTGATGTCAGCAACGTTAAATGTTGGTTAGTCGGGACGTCGGTCCAGTTTGGGATGACTTCATGTTATGGCGTCAGCCAAACGTTTAATCGGGACCCATCAGATGATGCCGTTCTAAAGAGAACCAGATAAGTTAAAGTCAAGTCTTAACCTGTTATCTCCGCTTCTGGAATGATTCAGTCCAGGGCAAATGTCTGTCCTGTTGTCGGGAGCTGTTTCAACTTTCACCCGACCGGCCTCTTTGGTTGTAAAAACTAAACCACGGTCCCGGCTTGGTTTGGTTTCGAGGAAAGATAACATTTTCCTTGATACCGCAGGTATCGGGACTGGTTTCACGCTGGTGGATTACGTCATAATCGATGGTGACCAGTCGGCATGTGTTAGCGATTTCTGCGCCATTATCGCGTTGCTCTGGAGGTTTGTGTGCCAGGACCAGCAACACATCCGCTGAGAGAAAGAACCCCAGAACCCAATCTCCCAGCTCGCTGTACCACTGGGTCGAGCTTTCCTGGCACTCTCCCCATCACAGATTTGATGGTTTTTCAGAGAGGAAATTTTATTCTATCTGTGTAAATATTTATAAACACGGAGGAACATTTGCATCCAAGAACGTCCCCAGTTGCGTAGCTGCAGCTCCTCCTGGACGCGGCGCATTTTAATAGCAACTTATTAACTGTGGTCTGGGGATTTTTGTCATGTCTGAAAGGAAAATGATGCTCTTCTGGAACCCCCGTTTGATCCTACCTGTTCCCGAACGCGACTATGAACATGAAAATAAAAGAAGCGCTGAGAAATGTATCATAGAATTTGTTGTGTTTGGAGACCTCTGCATTTGAGGGATGTAAGTGTTTATACCCAGAATCCAGCCTGGATGGCTATTCCACGTCTGTCAGCAGGAGATAATGATGACTTTCATTCGGCATTCATTACCCCGGGTAAACACTGAAACCAAATAGTCCTCAGAGGAAGTTATTTACTTCCCTGGAGCTCTGTCATGCTGCGGAAAATATGACACTCATGTGGCCGTCGTAGTGTGTTTGTTTTTAATCTCAGGATAAACTCAGCGCAAACACGAAGCCCGGAGATCAAAATATACCTCCTGTTTGATGGGATAGTGGGGGGTTTAAATCTAGAAGCTTGGCGATCAGGCACCAGCATCAGTTCCAGTTGCACATTACATGCACAGGCAGCACACAGATGCAGATAAGATAGGCCCGCGTGGAGGCACGGGGCAGACAGTTGTAGCCGATCTGTAATCACCAAAGTGTGTTGTGGGTCCGACGGGTCAGGAATGTTAGCGCCTGTCGCGTTGTGGAGTTTAAACTAAACACCAGGAGTTTTATCTGAGTCCGAAGCATGTCAGAGAAACACATCTGTCAGTCAGGAGGTGAGAGAGATGGACTGAGGCTCTCACACACACACACACACACACACACACACACACACAACACACACACACACACCACACACACACACACACACACAGCTGATGTCTATCTGCCAGACAGCGAAGCCCCGATGGAGTTTTGAATGAAAATGAGCGGAGTCTGGTGGGATCACAGGCTCCGATCTCACTTGAACTCCTCGTCCGGTCAGATTGTACTTGTCGGCTCTAGAATCCTGTTCTGGCCTCGGGCCGTGAGCCACTTTTCCCACGGGACTTTCCGACGTCCAGATAATGAGATGCAGATGACGGAGGTGCCCCAGAGTGTGTCAGGCTCGTACTCGCTGACTGGAAATACTCCATTTTATTTATGTAATGGAGGGAGGAGGTGGTGTGTGTGTGTGTGTGTGTGTGTGTGTGTGTGTGTGTGTGTGTGTGTGTGTGTGTGTGTGTGTGTGTTCTGTCCGCGATAGCTGTGTTTTGACATGATAGTGCTGGTGTAACAGAACGTGAAACACACCGTTCACATGTGAGGTGCCAAACGCTCAGGAATAACACGAAGCGGACGTTGGGTTTCTCCAAAGATGACCACGTCCTCAGAAACCTTGTGATGTCATCCCAGTGATGTCATCTTTAAAGAAGAAACCCTGCTGGCAGCGAGCAGCCTCTGGAGATCATAGCTGAGAGTAATTTGACATGAGTGTATGTTCCCAGTCGCCTTTTCATTCCCATCCGCCACCTCTGCCGAGCCTGAGATGCGGAGAAGTTCCTCCAGTTCTTTGTGTGTTATTAAGGAACAGGTCCGTTTGGCCAGGTCGGGTCATGGGGTTATCGACTGTTCCCTATCAAGGCATAAACGCTGGGTGCACGTGAGTTACGGCCCTCTGCTGCACATGCATCATCTTATATAAGAGCTTGAAGAGCTGGTGATGTTTTCTTACACGAGCCCCGAGGACAGCGCGTATAGATGCCATGTGCGGCTTTACACGCCGCAATTTGACAGGAATAAATCGCCGCCGCGCACGTTGAGGTTTTTCCCCCCTGTCAACAGTGTGCAAGAGCCCGGGGTCTTACTGTTGGCTGCCAGAGGAAAGAACGGAGGGTAAAAAGTGACGATCAGCAGATCCTCATGATAAAGTTTATAGGAAAATTGGTTTGGATTTCTAAGAACATCTGTCATCGCAGAACCACCGATGTGTCTCCAGCGAATGAAACCAACATGACAGTAATAAGAAAGCTGTCCAGTCATTGCATGGGTCCAATAGCCAGAGTTTTGCTGCTTTTTGCAGCGTAATAAAAACTCTACTGCTCTGAGTTCAAATCGTGTCTCTACCCAGGAGCTCACGCACACTCTTACAGATAAGGGCGGGGGGGGGGGGGGGTCAGCTGTGTGTGGAGACTCTGCAGACTGACAATGTTGTGATTATCTGTAAAACTCCGACCCTTTACCACCACTTATCTGGCCATCCGTCCATCCGTGAGCTCCTCCCTGCCCGGTGGCCCCTCTCTCAACTTTTCATCCATCCCCCGTTCTCCCCCTCAGGCCCTGGCAACATTTTAAGATTCCTGGTACTGACCCCCCCCCCCCCCCCCACACACACACACACACCACACACCCCACCACTACCACCATTGTGGCTATTAATACAGCCATGAGAAGTACAGAGATGTTTTGCTCTCTCTCCTATAAACTAAACAGCCCTTTAGAGGAGCAACATACCAGCTTTAATTACAACCTGGATTCCTAAAACCTTCAGATTGCATCAATAATCAATAATTATTGGGCTAAAGATGTGTTATAAAGCTTATTAGAGAGGGGGAAACTCTGTGTGTGTGTGTGTGTGTGTTTTGCTGGGGGTTTAACAGAGGTATGTGGCCACTCCCTGGCTACCCCTGGCTCTCTTAATGACTTCCAGACAATGGGCCGTGTTCCCGTCATCATCTCTGTGGAAACAGGTTAATAAGTGACTGGCCAGTGGGACGGCTTGCCCCCTCACCGCCCCCCGAGGTGCAGTAAGCTTCACTGGGAGTCAACTCCGAGATTTCAATGTTTTCTCTTTGGCTTCGTCATCGGTCCAGTGCGGGAATAATTTACAATTTCATAAAGCTCCAGTGTGTTGGAGCGGCGCCCGTGTGGAGAAGTGGTTTCTGGAGGTCAGATGACACCGGCAGGCGCAGGGGAGCGCGGGGCTTGTTGCTCTTTTAAGGTTCTGTCAGACATTGTGTCTCCTATCTCAGGAGGGGGCGAGCCACAAATCTGCTCAGGCTGTGCCGGGAACACGAGGTCGGGTCGAGCGCGCTACCTGTCAGTCGCCGCGAAAAGACGCAAAAAAGGTTTGTTTTCACACCCGTGATGAAATTATTCAGCGCCTTGCGGGGAAATGGGGGCTCTGCCTCGGCGAGAAACATCATACCGAGGGGCGAAAAAGCAAACTTTATCCTTTAAACCTAAACCCAGCTGTCATATTTAATCATTTAAGGTGGCATGTTTGATTTATGTGAGGAGGAGGGCAGGTAGAGATCTTATCGCTGTGTAAATAAAGTCAGGGAAGGAAAATACTGGCTATGATTCCGCTCGGATTGGATGAACTTTTTACTGTCACCAAAAGATCATTCCTAGACTTGAAGGAGCAGGACGTGGGCTGACTGGAGGAGAGGACCTGAACGAGGGTCAGGCTCCTCCAGGACCCCAGCAGCTGTTGAGTCTGACGATGGCAACGGGGAAGAAATAATGACATTCCCACCTTGATGGCTTCATGGCATTGCCTTCAAAAATGGCGGCAGACGTCCAGAGCGGAGACGAGGTGGCGGGAGGCATCCGTTGTCAGACGAGACGCGGAGACGTTTTCCATCACATGATCTACGAAGCTCTTTTGAGGAGCACATGAGATCAGTGACGTGCTAACTCGTTTAGCAGGAGGTGGACTCGCTCTATTGCCTCCATATGGTGGGGCAAAGAGAGAAAGACGTTTCTCCGCGCAATCAAAGGCGACCACGCCAGAGTTCGGGGTCACCTGTTGCCCAACGTGCCCCAACATTCAGGTGCACGAAGGGGGAAAAAAAGGCCGCTGGCTTGTTTGTGCAGTAATTGTTGCTCAGGGCAGAGAGAGCTGCTGCACTTATGGAGAACCCTCAGCTGTAATTTGGGTTTTATATCCTGTCGCTTCAAAGGCGGCGCGTGTTTTCCACTCTCAACCCAAAGTCGCCGACACTCCTGCAGCGGAGAAATTGCAGGCTGCGTGAGCGCACTGGAGCAACAGGTGGTTCCACCGTGTCGTTTCTCTGCGGAGAGGATTCCATTATGGGCTCCTGGGACGAAATTACAGAGCAGGAGCCTCCTGTCACCGCAACCATTTCCTCTCCCACTTCAGGAGGTTCAGAACTCTTATTTTAAATACGTTTGGCCGGAGAGCAGCAGGCAGTGATGGATCTCATCCTTAACGCGGCGCACAGAAGCACCGTTGTGACAAAACCTGTGAATTGGTATTTGCTGTGAGCCGTTAAGAACGCCATCAATCAGAGGCCGCGTGAAGCCTGAATGAGAAGGGAGGGACGTCGGTTAAAGGACAGAGGGCGGAAAAGGTTCACGCCACTGTTCAGCCGTCACACTCCAGCCACAGCAGGTGAGGCTGCACACCTCTGGTGCTGGTCGGGGCCTTTTAACCCTCCCCGGCGACGCCAGCTGAGCTACGGTGGCTGTTGAGGAGCAGATTGACCAGCTAATAAAGAGCTAATGGATCGAACTGGCTCTCTCAGAGGACAGGAGACTTTATAAAACAACAGGCTCGTTCTGAGGCTTTGCAGGTTCCACACAGATGACATCCACGCGCCCCTCCCCCACCCCCCACTGCCTTTATTAAAGTGTCAGGGAAGAAGATGCCTTTGGCAGCTAAACAATGTCTCCCAATGGCCCTGCTCCCTCCTTCCTCCTCGTGTCTGAGCGCTCGGGTTTCCCAAACTATCAGGCGATATTGTGAGACGCTCGAGACGGCGATTTGTAGGCCCCGAGGTTCAACACAGCCGGCGGTAACAATTTTCCTCTCTCGTTTCACTTTGGAATCAGTCGTCTTTCTTCACGGAGGCTGAATAATGATTAGAATGCTAAAGCTCATTTATTATTGCAACTTTAGGGGGAAAGCATCAGTGTGGCAGGAGCCAAAACGCTCTCCAGGTATTTTTTTTGGACGCTGCACCATCGATAATTGATGTTAATAATGGGTTTGACCTTATGGTGAAGGACAGTTGGACACAGACCTCATTTTGGTAATATTTGTGTGTGAAATGGAGCCTGCTGACATCACACGTCGACGAGAACATGGAGCGGAGCCCTGCAAAAGGACTGCTCTCCTTACTCTTCATCATCTTCTTCTTGTCTGCCCCCCCCCCCCCCCACACACACACACACCACACACACACACACACACACACACACAGACTTTCCCAGATACTTTTTAGATCCAGATTCGTGATGCAATGACGCACTTTCAGTGAATAAGCAATTTGTTGCTCCCTGAAGACAGAGAGGGGGAATTTGTCTGGAACAGTTCTAACAGAGGTGTATCACGTTTCCCATATTCATTGGATCCTGTACTGGATCACAGGCTCAACTGGTCGATCCACTATGAGCGATTTCACTCTTATATTCAAAGGTGAACGTACTCTTTTATAGCCGCCAGCTGCTGGACACGGGCTGCTTTAATGTCACCATGATATGAGGCTACTTTTAGGAGCTAATCAGTCAGGAACAAACACTGTGAGACACACGTGTCCACCGTTAAGGGGACATGTGAGGCACATGTGCTTGGGTGGACTGATGTTGTTTTGATCCATTTGCCAGCTGGATTGAAGCAATGCCGGCTTTAAAGTGTGATTCTGAATTTTCTTGGGGCACAGGCTGGATCTCGCGGAACAAATGCTCTTATTTTATCTGTTTATCTGAGATGTTCTCCGGTAGCCTAGGGATTTTTATGCATCCATTCCTTTCAGGGTCAGTGTAAAATCTCTTTGGATTGGACATTTCAGCTCAGCCAATCTGCTTTTCTTGGGGCTAAAATACCAGAAGGTTGAACGGCTGACTGCCGTTGTGGCGTAAAGAGACAATAACATCAGTCCTTCTCTTGATAAAACAATCAGCAGCATCTAATAAAATCAAAGAAACCACTGTGGGGTCACTGCAACACTTCATGTTCTGCCAACCAATAAAGGAACCCAGGCCTCCAGAGAGCCGCAGCCTCACTCTGCTATCACGTTTCCCCCCCGACCCGCCGTGCTCTTCTGATGATCTGAGTCTTTGAGCCGGGGAAGCTCCCCTCCCCAGAGCCAGACATTCTGCAGGTTGCCCCCCCCCCCCCCTGCCTGCCCTCCCTCCCTACCCCAGCCCCCTGCCCTTTTCCCATCATGCACCACACGATGATAATTTATCTGGAAGTGCTCACTGCTCCCCTTTACTCTCGTCCATCCTTCTGTATGAAGCAACACACACACTCTTTGTCTCTCCTTGTTGTAACACAAACACACACACACACACACACACAATTGGCATCGTAGTTTTTCTACAAACATAGAAACATTCCTCCCAGAGAACAGCATATTGTCCCATGTGAGTGTGACAGGCAGGGTTTGAGTTTCTGCCTCACAAAAGACTCCCTGTCCCCCGCGGGGACATTGGTTGTTGAGGGTTAGCGTTAGCATTTCAGTTTCAGCAGCTCCAATCGGCTTATTGTTTTCACTTTAAAATGAAAGGTCTCCAACATGTCTTCCAGGCGATCTACGACATCGGCGCCATTAATACACAGAGACACGCGAGCCGATGCTGACCTTTATAAGACTGTTATCAGTCATGGACCACTGACCTGAGTCGGGCCGCCAGGGAGGTTAGCTTTGGAAACGCTACACAAAAAGTGACAGCTTGTCCCACCCACGTGGACACGAGTCTGAGATGAAAGCGTGTGTTGCTGGGAGGCCATTAGCTGGTTCCATTAGCCGAGTGTGGGCCAGGTCAGACAGGCAGGAAATGACAGAACCACATCCGAACTTAAATATGATGACGATGCTTGACATTTAAACTTGCTCTCAACATTAAACTTTTGGATGTGGGTCCCCCCCCCAGCAATCACCTCAATTAACCGCTTCACCCTTTAAGTCTTGTGATGGTTTTACACCACAAATTGTTTTAGTTTGTCAAAAAATCCCAGATGGTGAGAAGTGTAGAACCCGAATAGCAAGATTGTTCAGCGGTGACTTAATGGACATCTGGAGTTCTCTTTTCTGCTTTTTTCCTGCTCAAACTGGAGGAACAGGACACCCTGACTGTGATCCAAACACCACATTTTGGTTTATGAATGACTTCGAAATGGAGCTCATGCGAGTTCACGGGGCCATCAAGTACGGCTGGAACAGCGTGTAATCCAGTCCGGCCAATCAGTCCCAGATTAGACCGTAAATCCGAGCGCAGACACACGTCAGCGAAGTGACTTCATCCCCCTTTAAAAGTCATCAGTCGCTGTCAGCTGTGTGTTTTCCTCATTTTCAGAGTATCGAGAAAGAGGAGCCAATAGAGGTGGACCACGCCCCGACACATGCTGGCCTGGAGAACGGACACTCAACAGGTACAACGCGATGATGTCATCAGTGGTGATGTCATCAGTGGTGATGTCATCAGCGGTCGTGTACGGCTGAAATGTGCTCAGGCTCATGAACTTTATGGAGAAGAGAGCTTTTGTCACTTATTAAAATACCCAAAGGGAGCACTTGACCAAATACATTTTGACTTTTACGTGTTTCTGGTACTTTTACTGCACTTTTGCAGCACGTTTCATAACTCCCTCTCACGCTATTCGCAACTTTAGGGCTCTGATTGACAGAAATCTAAGAGTGGATTAAAATGGATGAAAAACCCAGCATATCAGGATCATATATATTATATGGGTACTTATATAATATTCACAGGACATATGTGAAACTTTGTCCAACCAGAACAGTCAGTGTTGGTGCATGGAAAGATCTCCCCGCCCTCTGACCTCCGTCATGGGCACGCAGCACCGGTGGCCACGCCCCACCTGCCCATCACCGCCACCACCAAGGTAGCAGAAATCAAAAGGCCCGGTTCCCCCGGCAGCCCTGCTGGCTCTCCACCCTCTCCGGCGTGGGAGGAGTCCCCCCTCAGCCAATCAGCCGCTGGCGCCAAGCAAAGCCCCCCACCCACGGGGGAACCAGCACCAGCAGGTGAGTGGTGCTGTCACCTGTATCGTCCGGCCTCCGCATCCAAACAGGATGACGCGCTTACATTTACTTCTCATTTTTTCTGTCAGTACCTTCCTCGTGGACCTCTACACCTGCCAGATCTCTGGGGTCTCCACGCCTTCAAGGTGAGCTCTTCTGAAGACCCTCCCCCTCATTCAAAGATCTTACCCGTCAACGAGAGCACCTGTGTTTCTCCACAGAGAGGGCGAATTCAGCTAAATCCGTCACCTACTCCGGCCTGCTGCACGACCGGTGAGTGCGTTGATCCTTCTGCCGCCTCGTTACGTCCTCGCCGCGTGACCTCTTCGCCCTCCTGTACTGCAGAGACGGCCCCAGCAGCTGCGACAGGTCCTTCGGGCCGGTGGGCGACAGGAGGCGCGAGCTGGTGCGGTCGCAGACTTTGCCGCGCAACATCGGCGCGCAGGCTCGCAGGTCCATCTTCGAGCGGCTGGAAGCTGACGCCGGAAACAGGCGAGTTCTGGTTGAACGCTGCGTTCAGGGGGCGTGGGAAGTTTTGGCGCTTCCCGGTCTTACAGTGAAACTCTCTCTGGCAACAGCCGGCCCCTGGCGGTGGACTCCAAACCCAAGCTGAAGCGCTCTCAGAGCTTCGGGGTGTCCAGCGCCAGCAGCATCAAGCAGATCCTTCTGGAGTGGTGTCGCTCCAAGACCGTTGGCTACCAGGTGAGACGCGCTACAAACGTGCACGCTGCGCTCGGCAGACGCGCGATTTAGCTTCTCCTCCATCCAGACAGTCGAGCAGCTGACTTCAGGCGTCCCCCGTGCCAAAGTGAAGTCATTTTACGACTGCTTACATCAACACAATCTGCGCTCTTCATGCTAAACAGACATGTTTATGTTGCCTGAAGGCTTGAATTCAGTTCACTGGTGCCAGATCCAGTCGATTTCGAGAGACATTTGCATATAAATGCGCCTCGCGTGCTTTTAATCAGGCTCTGTGAGGTCAGTGCTGATTGCGGCGTGTAATGGCTGCCCTGTAACCTCGCCTGCACTCGGCGGTTCGGGCTGCACCTGGGCACGAGTCCTCCCATAAAAAAGGAGTTTGATTGACGATCCGGCGTGGCCGCGTTCACGCGGCGTTCCGCTCGGTGGAGCGTGAAGAATGGATGCAGGGGAAAGAAGATGATGTGTCTATCAACGTCGGCCTGTGACGCAATGTGACATCTGGTTTGTGTTTGCCAGCTGAGAGATGCACAACGGATCGGACGAAGAATCCAAACCTGCTTTTGTCTTTGTTTTGTTTCTTCATCCTCCGCTTTCCCACAGAACATCGACATCCAGAACTTCTCCTCCAGCTGGAGTGACGGGATGGCGTTCTGCGCCCTGGTGCACTCCTTCTTCCCCACCGAGTTCGATTACGACTCTCTGTCGCCAGCGAACCGCAAACACAACTTTGAACTGGCCTTTGGGACCGCGGAGTGAGTGGCGCGTTTGACTCTGGGAAATTCCTACGAATTCCCACCTTTTCACAGAAGCTGCATTCTTTCCAATAAACACCAGGGGGCAGCGTTCCTGCTGCCTGAATGTTACGATAAAAAGAAATAATCATCCATTTGAAATGTAACTTTCATGGATTTATGTTTCAGTTGCCGTTTAAAAAAAAGAACAAAATAAAGTATACATATTAAATTAAGATTAAGATTTCAGAATTTATCGGACGGCAGCAGTTTAACAGTGTGGACATGTTTAAAGATCATCACTGTGTTATTCCTAAGTGTCGCGACCATGAAAGCTGCATCTCAACCAGTTTACGCAGATCAAATATTAATTTCAAAACATTTCAAACGCAAATATCCTGCATTTGAAGTAATCTGTTCGTATCTCTGGGCTTTCCTCCAGAGCGAAGGCAGGCTGTGACCGTCTGATTGAGGTGGACGACATGATGATCATGGGCCGTAAACCGGATCCCATGTGTGTTTTCACCTACGTCCAGTCCCTCTACAACCACCTACGCAAGTTTGAGTAAAGCAAAACGGACCCCCTCGTCCACCTTTAAGCTTCAACTGGTCACCCAGGACCAGTAAAGGCCCAGAGCTGAGGCTTCATTTAGCGGCCTGCACTGCCCCCTCCTGGTGGATGTGAGAACAGCCGGAAATATCAGGACTCAGGAGGGGGTGAAAACTGTGACGTCTCATGAAGAAGATGCATCGACACACAAATCAGGGTTGGATCATCAACACCAGCCTCTGTGTGTGTGTGTGTGTGTGTGTGTGTGTGTGTGTGTGGTGTGTGTGTGTGTGTGTGTGTGTTTGAACTTCACTGTAAACTGATTATTGACAAATGAAGCAATAAACTGTTTGACACGTGAATTTTGTCTAATTTCAACAATTCTAAATATTAATTCTTAATGTAAACACAATTATGCGATTCTTCATATTTATACAGTATGGAGACACTTTTCTGGATTAATTTTCCCAGTGATTTGTTTGTGTTGTGTGTATTTTAATCTTAATTTATCGTTTATCATAAATTTAGTCGGGATTTTAAAACTTTGAATTTAAGCTTTCATCCTTATTTGATTATTGTTTAAAACTTTTTGAAATCACTGATGATAATGAACAGATTTCCCTTTAACCTATTTTCACTTTTCTTTTTTAACGGTCTTTTTTTCGTTTGTTGGTTTTGTTTTCTCGGGTAATCTGTTATAAAAACAAACATAATATTTTATCATTCAAAAATATGGTTGAACAATGAAGTAAAGGGCTGCAGACATCGTGTTTATCGAATCAAACAGTGATAAAGTCGGTAAATAGGATGTAGAGGCGACAGACTAACGAGATAAAAACAATATTCACCAATAATATTAATACGATTTTCTCTCTTTTTAAAAAATAAATAAATAAATAAAGGGTTCAAGCCCAGGTAGTTCTGGTAGAAGGGGAGATACCGGAACACCTTCAGAGCCCAGCAAGGTACCGAACCCCCCAATGCTTATAAAGGGGCCTGCGAAATATTTTAAGGAATTTAAACAATTATCCATTTTAAAATCTGAAAAAAATGAATGTTTTTATTCCTCGTGACAGAATTTTAAAAAGATTATGATTCAATATAGAATATTCGTGTAATATTAAGTCAGATTTGGGTTTTTGGACCATTTTGATCGATATTATAGAGCATCATTTACTATTTCATGAAAATAATGATGACAAACAGCATCTGTGAGTGTGTGTGTGTGTGTGTGTGTGTGTGTGTGTGTGTGTGTGGTGTGTGTGTGTGTGTGTGTGTGTGTGTGTGTGTGTGTGTGAGAGAGAGAGAGAGAGAGATCTCCAGATCTGATCACGGTATAAGAAGTGGGCACTCCTCATCTGTCAGGAGTGTGTGGTGTGTGTGTAAGTGTGTGTGATGGCTCTGTTCGTATCTGACTTTACTCCACATAAGCAGAACCGGAGAGACGTGATGGATTTAAGAGCGTTATTAGGAGAACAAGAAGACTGTAAAGGTGAGTTCGCCCCATTAATTAACAAGATATTTTACAGACATTTTGAGTTAGGATTTTTATTTAGAAAATTCCATTTAGAGAAGAAAGATTTGCAGTTTGAGACCGAATCATTAAGTTATAATACAAGTTATGATACATCAAAACACACCCTGGATCCTGTTTCTAATTCCAAAACGCTTCTTGAGTTGATGATTAATCATTTCAATGTGTTATAATTCGGTTTGTGACCTTCCCGTTATTTGATGACAGGGGTTGCGGGTGAGCGCGCGCTGTCCTCCCCGGAAGCGGACCGGGCCCCCGGGGTGCTGGAGGGTCAGAGGAAGCGGAAGAGGACCATCTTCAGCCGAGCTCAGCTCTCGGAGCTGGAACAAGCCTTCGCTGTGACTCCGTACCCGGACATCACCCTGAGGGAGAGCCTGGCGGCGCACACGCACCTGCCCGAGAGCAAAATACAGGTGACGTGGCCACGAAGCAGCAGCTGTTTTATTATTGGGATTCATGTCCAATATTTAAAGATCATGTCAAAGTGAATAAGGGGGGAGTCATCTGGTATTTAATGTTTAAGTGGACCGGGACGGAGCGTCGGCATTCCTCTATTTTTACAGCGTGCCGAGACTTTTCATGACATCTTCACACCCTCTCCGGTCCCATTTACCTTTGCGATTCATGACAGGTGTGCTCCGATGGCTACACTACATTACCCAGCGTGCACCAGTACACGCCGCGCACCTGTTCGTTCGCTCGTGAGGAGGTCTCGCGAGTCGAGTGTCCCCGAAAAGCTGTAAAGAAAAAGAGATTTTGCGGACGTTGGACGGGAACCTTGTTACAAATGTTACAAAAGGGCCAAAAGAGGCCCCGGACTGGGAACATACAGATGCAAGTGAAGAGCAGCTAGCTAGCAGTCGCGCTTCCGCTAACACAGCTTGTGATTCACCTGTTGCCAGTGAAGTCAACAATAACCCCAGAATGGCCAGACTCCCATAATGAGTGGCTCGTATGTAAGGACAAAAGGCTGGAGTGGAGTGGATGTTTAATCTCTGCATTGATATTTATCGTTGCTTTGGTCAAAACGTTCTGCAGGTGTGGTTCCAAAACAGAAGAGCCAGAAGCATCAAGACTGGGAGATACCCGAAGACCTCCCACCCTGTCCTGGGAGGCAGAGGGGTCGCTCCGACTCCGTCTGGACCGCTGGCCTCTTCTTTCCTCGCCTCCGCCAACATGTTCAGGCAAGAGCAAATCCACAGCAGTGAGGATGTCCAACAGATGTACCCCGACTGGATCCAGATCTACAACCACCCGGTTTCATCCCCGTCCTCTTCCTCGGCTCTGCACCAGCAGCCCCCGCCAGGGTGCTCCAAGCCCTCAGAGCCGTGTCTCTGGGAGGACGACCAGCAGCATCTGGCGCCCCCGCTGGCTAGCTTCCTTCCTGGCTCTTTCCCTCCGCCCGGCAGCCGGCAGCCCCACCACTCATCCTGCAGCCGCTCCTTCCAGAGCTTCAGGAACTTCAAAGCTCCGTCTGGGCCTCATCAGGCCGTGTACGGCGCCGCTGTGGGTGGGGGCCATGCCTCTGTGGACCAGGTGGTCCCCTCTCACCCTCAGTCGATGTACTGGGAGGTGACTCAGGGTCAAGGACACCCCCACGCGCAGGTGGGCCCACAGACCTCCATGGGCTACATCTCAGACCTGATCTATAATGCTGCCATAGTCACAAACTTCCTGGAGTTCTGAACCTATGGGGGAAGTAAATGTTGTTTATGTTTTTACCTTTGTGATCCTCATTCTGTTACTCAGATGTCTGTAAATGTTGGCTTGTTTTGCCCCCCCCCCCGATATAAAGTTTTATACCTGATTTGATGCGTGTAGAGTATTATTTCCAATAGGGTCAAAGGTCACGTGCAGATTTCCACGTAATCGTGAATTGAAATGGCGGCTCCCGTTTTTCCCGTTCTAAGCTGAACTGCGGCATGTTTAATGCTGCGACCTCTCCGGTATTATCTTTCAAAACATCCCGATTAAAATGATTCCTTGCGGTCAGATACCACGGCAGGAATAATTATTTTCCGAGTCAAAATATTTTTTTTTTCCCCGTATTTCATCCGCAGGGTTACGTGGACGGCAGAAAGGGAGGGAAAAATAAGAAGTAAATTAAAAGCCGCAGCTCAGGGGTCTATCAGCTTACTGGCTTTGTAATTTTGCTGGATTTGACTTTTGAAATATTACATGAGAGCTATAATACGGAGGCAAATATGACAGACAGCGGTGCACACTGCTCAGAGATCTCTGCATATCATAATCATCTTTAATGCCAAATAATCTTTCAATAAACCTTTAATCCGGGTGTCAAATCTCAGATCTTAGGAAGATACTTTTTTGTGTTCCAGAATAGATGTAGTTACATCTTTTAATCTCTGCACCGATACGACGGGACTTAATAAGAGCGGGCCTGCAAAAGCAAATACATTTATATCCGCATAAGGGATCGCATAACAGATCCGAGGTTCCCCTGTGTGATATGTTTTTAAAATCAAATTAATTCCGATATCATCCCGAGGATGGGCTCATGCACCCCCACGGATGTCTCCTTAAAACAGATCTTTTACCACATCTGTCAGGCCAAGATGGGGGAACTCATGGAAAAATGATAAAAACATCACAGATGAGGGCCAAAACAAGCACAGCATCAAACACAGAACCCCCCCCGGGCCGCTGGCCTTTATGCTGAGCCCATATATATTTCAGAATAACAGCCTATTAATGCACTATGTTGAGAATTAATGTCTTATTTTGGCAATAAACACAAACAAAACCAAACTAAAAGAAAATAGTGACTCCAATTCCTCTTAAATTATCCTGCCAGTTGTTTTCATCTGCTCGGATGTTTCAGAACCTCTAGTATGACTTTCTTCCATCAACTGGACCGTACCATCCTAACACTTGTCGGGGGTGTGATCCGTTGACCAAACGTTTTATTGATTCAGACATATTTTACAGAACACAAGTGCACATTTACAATCAAATGAACATACACATAAATGTATACAAAATACCACGGGGGAACAAGAGGATGGACAAAAAAAACAGGTACATTTCCAAAAATCCACCATGTCTGCAGCTTCTATGGCTCTCCCAGTTCTCCCTCCATGGTCCGGACCAGCACATAGAGCTCAGCCAGGCCGACTACAGACGCTGCGATCACGGCCGCTAAAACACGCTGAAAACAGAAGGATGAAGTTTAGAATATGAAAATGTGAGTTTTAACCACACCTGCATACTGAAAGCATGAGGAAAACCTACCGCTGCTGTGTCTGAGAACAGGTACTGACTTCCCATGTAGGAACAGGCGAATGCTGCGGCCACCGTAACCAGGAAGTTGAATACGGTCACCAACACTGCTTTGACTGATCGCACTGTACAAGGAGATTATGTTCTCTCAGGTCAAAGCAATCCAAGCATTTCTGGAAGTGTAATAACCCCCAAACTGTCATTCCTGAGCTATAAATATGGACCGACCTTGTAGTCCGATTTCTGAAAGCGTTCCACTGCGGTTGAGTTCCTGGAGATCGAATGAAATTCCACTTTTTAAACATTCTGTGTCAGGCTTTAACAACATGATCACACAACAGGAAAATGCACCTGAGCGTTGACATTGCGTGTGATTCTTTTGTATTCCTCGTTGGCAAGTTTGGCTTTAATCTTCTCCAGACGTGCCACAAGCTCTGGATTCTGCAGAAGAATTCACACATCATAATTTAAATCTTAGAAAACGTGCTGTAGCTGTAGGTGCAGATGGCATCGCTAAGCTTTAGCTTCATCATGTTTATAGCATTTGTGCTGCTCTGCAGTCAGTCCTCACTGCCAGATGTACATTGTAGAATAGCAAAGTTTTGATTTTAAAATTGTCACTTACTCTGGGAGGTTTTACAACCTCGGGCAGGTGCAATGAGCTGTCCTCCAGTAACTCATGTAGGTAGAAAGGATGCCCTGGAATCACCAAAAACAAGGGTTGGACATTTATGATCATTCTGACTCAGGAACCATTAAAGCCTCACCTTCCCCCTGAAGGTACTGTTTCAGTTTTCTTGCTGTCCTAAAGGACAGAGTCGTCGGTTCTGTTTTTTCAAGAGTCTCCATCAGTTCGTCTCTCAACCGCGGAGGAAGAGCCGAGTCTGTCTTTTCTAATAACTGCGTCACTTTATTTCTGAATTTATCGCCGACGACCAAAGCTGTGGCCATCGTGGGGCCGTGCACAGCTGAATATCGAGCACGTTTGCACTTACGCGAACGGTTCCAACGCAGATGTGCTACGAAAATATGAACCAACGAGTTTCCGTTTCTTTACAACGTTCTCAAACGTCGATTTTGTGCCGATAACAGCCTGGACAGAAGTGTCAAGTACAGTGAGCCGCCATATTGTCTCCCTTATGACACACTGACGTGTTTGCTCACGTGACCAGCTGAAAGAAGCGGAAAAAATAGCCTTTTTTAAAAGTTCGGCTCTATAATGGAGGATAATATACGTTGCATTCATATTTTTAAATAAAATATAACTGTTAAATGCCTCTTGCTACAGCATAAAGTTAATTTACGGCTTCTTATTATCAAAGGCTACCTAATAATCGTTTTCTGTGAGGAAACAAAAAAGCATTTGAAACTATAATCCTTACATTTAACCTAAAAATTGCAGCTAACCGCGCATTTAGTTCAATATACATTACATATACACAACAGTGAGATTTGTAATTTAAGACTTGCGCAAGGGGACATTATCTCGTAAACCCATTTGTTGTCAAATATACGAGCCGAGCTGCTCCCTGAACGCACCACGGGACCACGCAAAAGATGGCGGCCTGTGCACTTCGCAGAGGTCTGCTGAGCGCTGTCAGTAAATACAACAAAAGACACACGCACCGAGTGCTGAGCATCGTTGACAGCCACAGTGTTTTTGAGGCGACCCGGCCGCTCTTACAATGCCAAGCGTGTGGACTGTCCGGCGGCGTTCAGCTGAGAAGGTTCATGTCGTCACGGTAAGACAATGCTAACCATGCTAACGGCTTCTGCTAAGTAGAGGCTCTTTCTTATAGGCGGGCGGTCGATGGGTCGCTTTCGCCTGTTTCGTGGGCCGCTGACTGGGGCTGAAGGGCACGTTGTTCGGAACCACCGTGTGGAACCGTGGACTAACGGGGCAACCTTGCTAGAAGGCTTTTAAAAGTAAAAACCAATCGTCAAAGACGCGTTTGACTCCACTGACAGTTGGGTTTGGGCCTCTAATATCAGCTCGATGCTGCTGGGTCCATGCGTGTTGGAACCGATCAAACATTCTTTCCAAACTAGTTGTTTGGTTTTTGAATAGAACATGTTTTAAGTCAGAGCCCCCGTTCGTGATCGCCCCTCATTTCCATTCATTCGACCACAATTTGGATTTATGGAGGTGAACAGGAACAGTCAGGATGGAAAAGTGCAGCTTTAGATTCCTTCTTTTCTTCCTTTAAATTCTGCCTCTACTTTTGAAATATATCATCAGTAAGTGACGTCAGAGAGGAAGGTTAACGATCACGTGATCTACATTTCCAGGTGAGCTGGCAGACACACAACAATGGGCACCAGTCCACTAAATGAGTTTATTAAAAGTACCACAATGAAAGCTAAATAAATGTCATATTGGTCAAGTGGGAAACGGATTTCAGCTGAACTGCGGAGTTTAATCGGGTGGTATTATTTTAACACCCGATTAAACACCCCAGTGGAGAATAAAGAAAACTTCCAGTTTAATATTAAACCCTGTGTATGTGCATCCAACTCATTAATCCCCGACTCTTCATCTCTGTCAGGAAGATTAGCTTTGCACAGTGGACAGAAGTGTGTGTTATTTATCTGAAGTGACCAGCTGTTGTTGTGGCCAGTAGTGTGTGTGTGTGTGTGTGTGTGTGTGTGTGTGTGTGTGTGTGTGTGTGTGTGTGTGTGTGTGTGTGTGTGTGTGTGTTTGCAAGAGCATAGAGATGAGGTCAAACAATATTTCTCCTGTTGACGCCCAAAGTGCAGATGTTTTATTCAATCTTGTCAAAGTTGGGATTGAGATTACGTCCGAAAGGAAGAAGCAAGCGAGACGACGGGATTTTCTGGGCGGGGGGGTGGGGGTGTATCCCATTGAGTCACCTCGGGAAAATGATGATCCGTTTATTGTTTTCCAGAATATTAATGTTTTGATCTCCGCCGCCGTGTTTTTGTTGCCTTCTCCACCTGCATGGTTCTGTTTTCCGGGTGTCGTGATTAATGCCGCCTGATTCTGGCAGGAACAGACCCGAGGGGAAAATCTTGGAGACGGTGGGAGTGTTTGAAGCTGTGAAGCAGCACGGCAAATATGAAACCGGACAGGTAAGGCATACATCCGCCCACAGGTGTGCTCGCAGGTTCACGCTGACTTTTAAAGAGTTGATTTGGACGGCGCCATCATGTGTTTGCACCTTCTGGAGTGTTTTTCAAGCTCCGAGGAAGCGGTGGGATTGATCCTGTCAAGTGACTGTTAATCCCTTCTAATTTATTCTGCATTTCTAATCTCCTCACGTCGTCCTCAGCTCTTTCTCCACAGCGTGTTTGGCTACAGAGGCATCGTCCTGTTTCCCTGGCACGCCCGACTCTATGACAGAGACATCACCCCGCCCATGTCTGACAGGTGACCCTCTGCTCACCGAACACTCATTTTTGTTCGATTCATTTGATTAAAAACCTTTCTTCCTTTAGCAAACGGGAGCCCCCCGGAACTCACGGCTCCAAGGAGGTGAAGGGGAAAACCCACACCTACTACCAGGTCCTGATCGACACCAGAGACTGTCCTCATATAGTGAGTCGTGAGCTGCTGCTGGTGGAGCCCAGATGATTTCACATCTCGTTGATTGTCCGTCTTGGATTGAAGGTCCAGGGTTGTTCTTTTTTAGCAACTGTTGGTTGTTTTTCCAGTCTCAGCGGTCCCAGACGGAAGCAGTGACGTTTCTGGCCAACCACGACGACAGCAGAGCCCTGTACGCCATCCCAGGTACGCGTCCCCGTCCCGATCTGTTGGCGGACGTCATTGTAAAGCTTTGGGGTTTGCTTTAAGAGTTATTTTCTTTGGCTCAGGTCTGGATTACGTGAGCCATGAAGACATCTTGCCATATAACTCCGCGGAGCAGCTTCCCATCCAACACGAGCTGTTCGAGCGCTTCCTCTTGTACAACCCTGCTAAATGTAAACAGTCCTGCCCTCCCGTCTCCACATCACTGCCCGTAACTAATGCCGATTTTACGTGGACGTAAGTGTCGTCTCTTTTCTGTAGCGCCTCCATTCACAGCCAGGGACACCCTGAAGGCCTGGCAGGAGAAGAACCACCCCTGGCTGGAGCTGTCCGATGTCCACAGGGAGACCACGGAGAACATCCGCGTCACCGTTATCCCCTTTTACATGGGAATGAGGGTGTGTGAGGCCATAGATGCAGAAATCTGCGTAAACTAAGAGCGCCAAATGATGATCCGAACCTTCCGAACTAATGATCCGAACCTTCTCTTGTTCTCAGGAGGCTCAGAACTCTCATGTTTACTGGGTGAGTAGCGTTTGTTTTCTTCTTTAACGGAGCTGTTCGCCTCACGAGGCCTCAAGACCCGGCTGTTGTGTCACCTGACCGAATAAAAGCGTGTGTGTTTGTCATTCAGTGGCGGTACTGCATTCGTCTGGAGAACATGGGCAGTGAGGTGGTCCAACTGAGGGAGAGGCACTGGAGGATCTTCAGCCTGTCGGGAACCCTGGAAACGGTCCGCGGACGAGGAGTCGTCGGGAGGGTGAGTTCACCTAAATCTATCCAACTTGACGTGTTGTGGAACCTGTTTTTACGGCATCACGGATCTGCAGTGAACGCGTCGTCTCGTTCTCAGGAGCCTGTTTTATCGAAAGAACAACCAGCGTTCCAGTACAGCAGCCACGTGTCTTTACAGGCCCCGAGTGGACACATGTGGTGCGTTACTGCCTCGTACCTTCAGCCTAGCTTGTTGTGCTGCCCCTGCAGCGCCGATCTCACGTGTGTTTGTGTTCAGGGGGACGTTCCGCATCGAAAGAACCGACGGTTCCCACTTCGACGTTCGCATTCCTCCTTTCTCCCTGGAGAGCAACAAAGATGACAAAGCGCCCCCTGCTGGCTACACTTTCTAACTGCGTTAGACCTCCTCGAACCCACTTTGATTCTCCTTTTTCCTCCTCTGGGTTCTTCTGTGAACTCTTTCAGGACACAACACATGTGAAACAGGTCACGCAGAGAAAACCTCCAGGTTAATTTTCCTCTTTCCTGGTAGAGTCTGCCCAATAATGACATCTTTGAAATCGTACGGGTTATTAAAGTGGCCCTGTGATATGGAGCAGGTGTGCACAGCTTCAGTTCTGCATCCAAGCAGTGTCATATTGATTTTTAGTAACATTTCTTGCAGGGCCATGAGGGTGGGAAGTGTTGACCACCTTCTGATTTTCTCTCTGCCCTTTAAAGCCAAAATGAAGTATTTAGCTGTAGCTACATGCATGTAGGTTTTATTTCAGGGTGAGAGTGAAACTGACTTTGAAAGTGACTGGCTTAAAAAAACAAAACAAATAAATATATAAAATCCTGAGAAGGATGAAGCAATGTCAGTTTGACTCAGCGATCTGACCCAAATACAATGGTTAAAGTACTACTGTAAATAGTAAATAAATATAATTTTTGAAACAATATTCTGATGTGGCTTTTGTCTTACTTTTTTTTTTAATGCTCCGAATAAAAGTTCTAAATGATGACGTTGATCACGTGTAGTTCCAGACACAACCACCAGGCGTCACTGCTGCTGAACGCTCACGTTCTCTTAAATCTTTTGTCTTAATTCATATTTTAATTAACATAACTACAGTATTCTATCTATTTGTAGTATAATTTATAAATACTAAGCAGGTAAAATAATTATTGGCTGTTGGCGTAAAATCTTAGGGCGCCATATTTACGTCAAAATTGATGCAAGACATTTTATTGGGTTTTTTTGTGACATTTTATTTAGATCACCCAGATCTGGAGAGGATAACAAGTTTTATGGTGATGGTAATATATAGCTGGCTTTGCTCAATTGCTGCAGTTTTTTTGTCTTCTCTTTATTTGTCACGGAATATATTTGTCAACTTGAACAAGTGTCAGGGGAAGCTTGGCATGAATATTAAATTCACTCTAATTAAATGAAACTTGGTGCACCGCCCTCAGAGGGGGGGGGGGGATGCGGCTCTGTGCCCCCTCTTCTCCCCCTCCCGTCGTCAGCTCTTCCATCACCGAAGAGGGAGGACTTGCGCTCGCATGCACGCGCTGCGCGTCCCCGTACACTTGGACTGTGGATGGTATACATAATTCAGTCCCAGGAAGGGAACACCCCGCTCGCCTGTGCTGCGCGTCGGAGCTGCGGGCCGGGCAGAGTTGTGGAGCCTCGCGCCGATGCGGATGTGGATGTGGAGAGATCAACCTTGGAGAAGGACGAACGCTGCCCTGGCGGCTGGTCGTGCATGACTTGGGAGGGAGGACAGGGGCTGAGAGGGGAGCGGTGGTCTTCGGGAGACGTAAACATTGCCATGCCCCGGTCCAAACAGCAGTTTGCTCCCTCCTCATCCTCCGATCCGGGACACCGACCTCTTCCTTAGCGGAGAGCAGGGCGACAGGACGGCGCTTGGGCGGAGGTAAATATTGTGGAGACGCGGGGAAGTTGTGTTTGGGATAGGAGGCTGCGGCGGGCCCCTGCGCGTGGCGGGCCCCTGCGTGCGGCGGGCGTCCTGCACCCTGATTGGTGTGTCCCTGTCCCTCGGCCATGCTGCAGGCAGCGTCCTCCGACCTGTTCCCTACTTGAGCTCCAGATCCCCCCGAAGCAGAGGACCGGTTCCACTCTCTGGGGTTTTGGATCATCTTGGACTGACAGAATAATTCGTTATTTCTTCTGTTGAAACAGCTGCTTCCATGGCCGGCGCCCAAAGTTTGAACTTGTCTTGCTCGGACAGTTTCACATTTTGGGAGATGTGAACGGCCGCAAACATTTTAATGATCGAAGCGAATCCAAGAGCGATCCAGGCAGAACCAGTCGTGTTCCAGCTCACATCAAGCCAGCACCATGGGAGCCAAGCAGCCCAAGGGCCAGGAGCCTGCAGGGGCCAGCCCCCAGCACGGCTGGAAGCGAACGCCCACCAAGGAGCGGGGCGACATCCTGGCCTCCCTCATGCTAAAATCAGGGGACCGTCTGAGCCGCGGAGGCACGCCGCCGCCACCGTACCAGCGCCGCATCAGCATGATCCAGGAGATGATGGTGATGGCCAAGCAGGGGAAGCAGGATGAGGCCACAGAGATGCTGAAGACTCTCCGACAGGTAGCTGCAGGTCGTATGTGTCTGAGTAAAGTCCTCTATTTCCTGTTGACCTGTTAGTTATTCTGGCTAACGCAGACGCGAGTAAACCAAGCGTTGCTCATCAGAATCCAGCTTCTCTCGGCCTTTTGTAGCCCCACAGAGGCCTGGATCTGTCCTGCTCAGCTGGCTGCACTGGTACAGTGGGTCCAGACTGCTATGATGTAAAGTCTGCTTTCAGGACATCTGTAGCCTTTGGCTGCTGCTGCTGCTGCTGCTGCTGTTGCTGTTGCTGCTGTAGCTGCTGCTGCTCTGCTGCTGCTCTGCTGCTGCTCTGCTGCTGCTGCTGTAGCTGCCGCTGCTGTTGCTGCTGTTCGCTGCTGCTGCTCTGCTGCTACTGCTACTACTACTGCTGCTGCTGTAGCTGCTGCTGCTGCTGCTGCTGCTGCTGCTGTAGCTGCTGCTGCTGCTGTTGCTCTGCTGCTACTGCTGTAGCTGCTGCTGCTGCTGCTGCTGCTGCTGTAGCTGCTGCTGCTGCTGCTGCTGCTCTGCTGCTGCTGCTGCTGCTGTAGCTGCTGCTGCTGCTGCTGCTGCTGTTGCTCTGCTGCTGCTGCTGCTGCTACGCTGCTGCTGCTGCGAATCAGACAATATGGCAGAAAAGCCACCAGTTGAGCTGGGGTTTTTTGAGGCTCTGTAGAGAGCGGTGAGATCTGCACACAACAGGGACAAAAGACAGAAAAGTCGATCTAACGCAGATGCGAATGATGAAACGGGGAGTGGCTGGAAAAGATAACAAAGGAGGAGACAGATTTACAGGCTTTCATCGCCGCAGATAGTTTTGAATCAAATCTATATGGTGCCAGAATTCAATTATCATCCTATGACTCAGCCTCAGGGAGCAGAGCCTCCAGTTCATACACACACACACACACACACACACACCACACACACACACACACACACACACACACACACACACACACACACACACACACACACACACAGTGTGTTGTCTAGCGGTGGAGATCTACATCTGTTCCTCTCTGTTACTATTATAGTTCTCCAATCAGTCCCATTTAGATGGTTAATCCATCAGTCAATGGGAAGCAGCGGAGCAAAACAAACAAGCTTAAAGATGAGGGACACCTCCGCATCCATCATGATTAAACAGGCTGCTGGGTTCATTTCTGTCACTGCTTGATGAAGCTGTGATACCCCAGCAGCTGCAGGAAACAGTCCTCAGCCTGGAAGCGGAGGCGCCGCGGTAAAAACAGCAGAGTAATTCTAGACTTGTTTTCATGCCGAGGTGCTTCCGTAAACTGGAAGTGATCGCGGAAGAATGAGACGATGTAATCACACCGTGGGATGAGCATAGTTTAGCCTGAAATTAGCCTAAGTTTAGCCCGGATTCTATTTATAATGAAATCAGATTACGCTGACGCTGCAGTTAAGTCAGTGATGAAATATGAAACTTTTATTTTATTGGTTTCTTTAGCAAAATCTTGTTTCTGAGCCTGTGTGTGTGTGTGTGTGTGTGTCCTCTGATAGCACCCAGTTTAAGCAGATCTTTACACAGTAAGCAGTTACTACAGCTCAGCTGTGTATGATGAAAGGCTGAGGTCAAGCTCGTCTGACCCCCGAAGGATTGTTCCTCGTGCACGAAGCAGAGGATAAAAGAATACGTGCGTTAGGGGAGATGTTGTTGTTAGCGTGCCCAGGCTCTGTGAGGCGGATGAGTTGAAAACACGGTAACGCAGGTTGAATATCTGCTTTGGTTTCCGTGCACAGAAACACAATTTGATTGTATCAAAGGTGGAGTGATCTTGGAGGAGGTCTTCCTCTTCCAGGAAATCAGTGGGCGAGCCAAGAAACGTGAAATTCAACCCTTTTTTTTGTTTGGTTCTTTTTTATCCCAGCATCATTTACTAGCCTCTTGACTTTTCTTCTCCTCTCCTCTCATCGATCCGTCACCATCTCTTAATGAAACCACCAGAAAAGACAGAAAGACACCGGAGAGGAGGGAAAAAATGTCAAAAAAGCTCATTTGTAGAAGCCGGTTCTCCAGGTTCTTCCCCGTGTTGCCCGGAAACGGCAGTAATGACTGCGGGGTTCAGAATAATCGTTGATTAATCAAGCCAGAGCTCTGTTAGGAACTAATGGGGAGTCCACCACGTTAATCACTACCCTTCAATTAAATGGAAGTAAAGCTATCCACTTCCTGCAGGGCTCCTCCTAAATTACTTTCTAAGGTTTCTAAACACTGTGTGCGCAGGTAAATGCTGATGTCACAACATCATAAAACTCTATCATGCACCTCTCTGAACTTTAGACCAACCAAAATTGATTTTGTGTGCAGCTACAGTTGTTAGCAGCTAGTAGCGGTTACCAGAGCGACCATGAGTTCTAATCATCCACATGGTTGAGGCTGTTTTGTCACATTATTATCACTGATGAAGGTGTTGTGTCTCCATCTTTGTGCGCGCTCACGTTAACGGCACCACCCTCCGCGCTCACCTGCTGGGTCCAGCACTTCTTCTTTGCTTTTATCCCCTTTTTTTTCAGGATCAGCGCCTTGTTGTGAACGGGTTAATTCATAAACTCTAATTCCTTCACCTGTTCGGGTTCAGATAGGAGCGAGCTCAAAGATTAATGTCTGTTCCCTGTTGATTTATTTGCACACCAGCTCCTTTCCCCTCATCACGCTGCAGTCTGCCTCATCCTCACGCTGCCGTCATCTCTGTCCCTTCAGATGTTTTGCTGCCATCTCATTTCTAATAGCAGATGCTTTTTTTTTTGAATTGATCATTATATGTTGCTGCGCGTTGCAGCGGCTGGAAATGAAGCCGGTCATGCGTCTCTCCGGTGCTGGCGGCCATCAGGCAACGCCAGAACGGCCGCATTCTGCCGTTAATGTTACTCTGTGACGCAAGAGTGTAGCAGCAGCTCGTGTGTGTGTGTGTGTGTGTGTGTGTGTGTGTGTGTCACTCAGGCAAAGCTCCTGCCATTATTCACCTCCCCTCCGATGCAAAGCAGTCTGAGAAGCTCCGTGAGTCATGCTCTCCTGTAGGAGCCCGAGCGTCTCTCTCGTCTCTCCTCGTCGCCACTTAACTGGCTGTGAATTGTGCACACAAACAAACACGGAGACACCAAAATATATCTGCGGGCATCTTCCGACTGACGTGCATGCTGCTGGAAAATGTTTCAAGCCCACCGGAATTAGCGGAGAGAGCAGTGACGCGGAGACAAAACGGGCCCGTTACGCAACGCGCGTTGGACGAGCGCGTGTCTTGATTGTGCACGTCGGGAGTGTGTTTTATCATCAGGAAAGTGTTATTATTACAGAGCAATTAGAGTAAAAGGCTGCACAAACTGCCCAGCTGTTATTACTGATGGCACCATTAATGCCGGTCCTCCATCACTGACCAGAAACAGGAAGATTTCCCGGTTTTGTAATGAAAAATGAGCAGAACAACAACCTACACTAAGAGAGAATCTCTCTGAGATCTTGCTGCCCCCCCCCCCTTCGCCTGTACTGTAAATAGAGAGGTGGGGGCCTCCAGGGATCGGACTTGTTTTGGGTTGTTATCTGTAGACCGATTCGTCTCCGACTCGCTGTTTTGCTCCTCAAACCATCGTTTTCTTTCTTCGTGGCCGAGCGGCCGATGCTGCTGACGGGGGCCGGGTAGAGCTACAGTAGGAGCACCCCAGCCTCGGCGAGCCCCCTCTTCCTGTCCCCCAGCCATCAGTTTGCTGCTTCAATAGTTCATTTATGGCTGAGTTTAATCCCAGCTGCCGTGATGGAGAGATAATGGATGGAGAGATATTCGCCTCGTCTGTCGCTGCTCAGAATGTTGCTCCCGATCAGCCCATACCCCCACAATAGGAAGGATGGAGCCATTTTACCCCACTCTTAACTGTGCTCTGTGCCCCCCCACCCCGACTCTGGGTGTGTTTTTCAAGTCCACATTCATGTCGACTTTAACAGGTTCAGGCACCGCCGGCTCTCGTGAAGTTTGAGGCTTCTTAGACAGACGGACAACAGAGACCATGAAAACAGCTTTGATGTTGTGCTTTGAGGGGTTTACGAAGCGAAATGACGTCTTTGTGACGCGCTCAAAAGAAGAAAATGTTCCCTTTATTTGTTGCTTTTGTGACTCCAAACGGTGCGTTTTCAGGTGGGTGCGAGGATATGATGTTTTCTTGTGTGTGTGTGTGTGTGTGTGTGTGTGTAGGACTTGGGGATGGAGTCGACGTCTCTGGATGATGTGCTGTACCGTTACGCCAGCTTCAGAAACCTGGTTGACCCAATCACGCATGACCTGATTATCAGCCTGGCACGATATGTCCACTGCCCAAAGACGGTAGGACACACACACACACACACACACACACACACACACACACACACACACACACACACACACGGCTGATGACTTCCTGACTCATTTCTTCAGACACAGTTAGGCCCGTGCAGGGCTCTGCGTGGCCATGAAGCCCGTGTGTTTGCTGCGCGGTGCTATTTGCCATTGAGGTAAAGAGAGGGGGAGGCAGCCATGCGAGATAAATAATGGAGGACGGAGGGATGGCGCGATACAAAAGAGGAGAAGAATTAAAAGCCCTGACGTGCACTAGCAGCACGGTGAAATGTGAGCCTTCCCCTCAGTGTTGTCGGTGTCAACATTTCAAATCTATAGTATCATAAATAATGCATTATTATCTCTCTGAGATGTCAGTGGTAGCCCCTGGTTGAACTCAAGCGTGATCAGAATTTAGAGGTTAAGTCTTTTAAATATTAAATGAAATATTTGAGTGCTATTAATAAGTTTCCCAGAATGCTTTGTCGATGCGCAGGGCCCGATCCCTGCGGAGGCTCTCGGCGCGTACCTGAGCTAGAGGAAATCGATAGAGAGGGTTTTGTTTTTGGTTCACGGTGGGTCGAGGCCGACAGGAATAGAACCAGAAGGGCAGAAGCAGCGGAGGTGCTGCTGATGCGTGAGGAGAGGAAACAGGACGGCTGCGTCTCCGTCCGCTTTGTCTGCTGCCATTTATGAATTCGATGCTGGAAGGTGGAGGTGGTCTCCTTAGGTATGAGGTCGCCAGATTAGCTGGGATCAGGTCCAGAATCCCACATCGCTGATCCCGATGGAAGGATGGAGAGAGAAAGCTGCCAGCAGAGCAGCCCCACTGAGAGCTCATTTCCCTCTTGACAAGTTGCGTTCGCACCACTGTCAGAAACTGTGAAGTTCTGCAGGCCAACCCGACGGCACCGTCTTGTCTCACGAGCGTGGGCCCAACGTGCCTCTCCCAGTATGGAAGCCTGATCCTGATCCACCCGGGAAACGTTGAAACGGTTTCAACAGTGAAAAGAGAAACGGCCGCAACATTTATCAGCCGGTCCATCTTAGCTTTCCTGTCGCGTATCCGGACATCAGTGTCCATGGAGACTGAGTTCGTCTCCACTCGTAACAGCAGGCAAAGTGCTTCCCTCCGGAAGATCAGAGCCCCACCTCTGATTCTGAGTCAGCCGTCAGCCCGCTGGGAAGCGTCACGTCTTTCGGCTGGATGTGGGAACGCTCCGGTGGGTGGAGGGCGCGGAGAGATAAACAAGAAGGAGACGGCGAGAAGAGAGGTCATGGGTTCTCTGGAGACGGCAAAGATTGGTGGATGTGTCAATAATGAGGGGGAGGCGGGGGGGCACCGCCCTGGTGGACTCCATCGCTCCCCCGTTCACTTCCGTTTAAAAGATTCATGCTGCATTTACTTACATTACCATGAATCAATACAAAACACATCAATACCTTTCAGCCACAGACTGATTAGAAGCAGCCACAGCGATTTGTAGCCGCATTTCTCGAAGAAAAAAAGAACAGTCCTCAAACTCGCTTTCTTTCTTTTCGATTGGAGCGTTTAATGCAACTTTGATGACTCTTAAAAGGTGTAAAAAGTGTCCATGAATGCCACTGAGAAGAGGTAATTGTTCCGCCGTCCACCTGCAGAGCTTTAACAGTATGTGTTGATGTCACGCCTTCTCCTCGCCATCTGTTCGGGACCACGCGCCCCTGCACAACCCGACTCTCTCACTACCGTGCGTTTGAATCTGGACGGCGGTCTGACGCGTGTTCTGAGGCCCAAAGCCAGCCGTTATGGTGCCAGAAACTGAGTCAGAAACGAACATGTCAGACACTTCTGAATCCCTCCCATTTGGCGTCACAGCCATTTACATGCGAGGTCTTTGCTGGCGGCCTTGAACGTGTCCTCCAGGCTTCCTCCTGTCCTCCTCACCTGAAACCCTCCAGGATTAGGGGCGAGGAGCCGCTCGCAGATGCACCAACCAGTTGCCTGCATAACAAGTCCTTTCGTTTGTTGCTAACACGCACAAGCAGCTAACTAGCGACCGGCTTTCACAGACCAGGAGGCAGAGAAATGATTGAATCGGCGAGATGTAAAAACAAAACAACCTCAGTTCGAATGTTCTTTCTCTGTCACTGGGTTTGGCTGATATTTTGTGGTTGTGTGTCTGTGGCGAACAGGAGGGCGACTCTCTCGGAGCGATGGAGAAGGTTTGTCGTCAGCTGACGTATCACCTCAGCCCCCACTCTCAGTGGAGGAGACAGGGTCTGCTGAAGAGGAAACCTCAGGCCTGGTGAGTGTGTGTGTGTGTGTGTGGTGTGTGGTGTGTGTGTGTGTGTGTGTGTGTGTGTGTGTGTGTGTGCGCGCGCGCGGCGTGCGAGCGAGTGTGTGTGTGCGTGCTCGCCTCTGTTTTTGTTATTATCTCAGTGTGTCACCAGTGTGTCGTCGTCGACCGTCCGTGTGGATGCCATGGAAAAATCCACTTCCATCTCTCTGTTTTCTCCCTCCATCGTATCGACTTTGCCGTCGCATTGAATTTGTTGTCCGTGACAACGCAATTTTAGTGTTTATTACAGAAAAATGGCCCTTAATTTAGAGCATCCACGAACTCCTGTTACATGCAGACGTTGGTGCTTTTAGCGTCACCACGTAGCTTATATTAGCTGTTATGCTAAATGATGCTGGGATCGTTTCTCTGATCACTGTGAGTTTGACCTCTGAGGTGAATCCCAGTGGGAGCAGAGGGTGGAAAACATCATTGTAGCGGAGCACATTTAGCCCTCTCTCATTTAGGAGTTAATGACAGCGGGAGATGAAAATGAAATGAGCCTATTTGAAAAGGGGGTTTGGATTAAATCAGCGCCTCGAAGTAGCCTGAGATTTAGACTATAAAACTGCAGAAGAGTTGGCAAAAGCTCCTCGTTTACTCAGCATGGGAGAGATGAGATCGAATCAGCTTTTTTTCATGATCATTCACACACTGGATCCATCATTTTAGAGTCATGGAATTAGCCCGATCCTGAAAAAATCCTTCTAGATGCCTGAAAACAATTAGGAAAAGATGCGCTGGCTCCGAATACTCCACTTTGCTTACTTAAACAGATATTTTTGGACGAACCCGGGTCAAATGGCTCTGCAGCTTCTTTGAGGCAGGATTTTTGTCCACGAGGGCGGAGTTGCTACAAACCCCCCTACGGGCAATGATTTTAATCACAAAAAACCCGAATGTGTGTTTAAATCAGAGTACGATGGGAAAATTGCCGGAACTTCCCTCCAGCCAGTGGCCATCAGACCAAAGCACTCTTCATCTAAAGTGTAATTAGGAGCTGCTGCTGTTAAACTGAGAGCACCTAACTGGAAGTCAGCCAGCGCGTGCAGGCAGGTCCATCCTTGTCTTTCTGACGTGTAGTTGTGCGCGCGGACCGGTGGGGAAAAACAGGATTAATCAGGCTTTCTGTTCGGAGTCTGGCTGCTTAACAACGGCCCCTTTCAGCGAGTTTAGAAAGTCTGCTGAGCGCTCTGAACTGAGGCAGCTGCACGTGCGCCGCCGCCGCGGCAGACGGGATTTTGCTCTGACAGCCGAGGTTTATACCTGCAGGGATAATCGGCGTTCCCTGTGCTGCTGTCGACACACAAGGACGGGCCGCGTCTCTGAAAAGATATGCACTTAATCTTCAGCTGACATATATGGCGAGCGAGCCCCGAGCGTCTCGCTCGCGGGTATTTTTTGATCGTGTGCGGTTTCAGAGCATCAGGAAAACCAGACCTCCCTCTAAACCAGAATAAACAGGCTTGAGGTCTTAATGGTTTGACCCCTGGCTCCCGTCTGGCCGAGCACATGCACAAATGGCCTCCTGCTGTCTCTGGTCCTCCGGTTCTGCTGTCTGCCGCCTGCCGACCAGCACCGGCTCTGCTCAACGCTGCCACAGGTTTACCTGCCGCCTCCCAGCGTCACAGCAGAGGGGAAGGTCAAGGACGACCAGAGATTTGAAAGAGGGCTTAAACTGGGAAGAAACGGACCGTCCTGATAAGCTGAGGCGCCGGCCTGGTTTGAGTGACAGCCAGAGGGAGCTGAAGCTGTTCCATGGAGCCATTGATTTGCAATTTGGAGCCTTTCATATTGAATCACTGCTGCTTTTG
Source organism: Takifugu flavidus (assembly GCF_003711565.1). NCBI lineage: Eukaryota > Metazoa > Chordata > Actinopteri > Tetraodontiformes > Tetraodontidae > Takifugu > Takifugu flavidus. The sequence continues at coordinate 1,721,857 of NC_079531.1, read as the reverse complement.
CTGCAATCATCTCGCAGGCATGTATTTAAATTAGTCAGGAGGAAGCACTGGGGGGGGGGGGGGTCACACGTGGGCCACAATATGGTGACGAGGGAGTTTACAGAGAGGCGTGCTGATGCAGAGCAACGGAAGCAGAAAATGCTGCCTATAAATGGAATAACTGGCAAAAATTCACTCTTACAGCAGCAAAAGAGATGCCAGAATAGAATAAATTATCAATAAAACGGGCAGGAAACACACTTTCCTCTTGATTTGATGGCGCGGCTTCACCTTTCCTCTTAGTGCCCCCCCCACACTTACTGGTGAAAAGCCCGCCTAATGTCTACGGTTCCTCAGCTGATTTGTTTCCAGAGACGTTTGATGGTTTGACGTGCAGCTTTCATTCCTCACAAAGCAGGCAGACCTGTATTATTGTGCACATAAAAGCTGGCTATTTATGATCACTGATGATTCCCCCCCACTTTGAAAGATCTGTTCCCGTTTCCTTGGCAGTGTTTTACTCCCCTCTGTTGGCTTCCTGTGAAAGTTTGCATCAGTCTCGCACTAGCAATGCAGAGAACAGCTTGGTTAAGGTCTTGAGGAACGAGGCTTTGTTCTCTCGGGTTGATCGAAAGCTTCTCTCTCACAGACAGAGGAAAAAGCCTCCGCTTCCCCTCACTGAGCAGCGATGCCCCCCCCCCCCAACAACCGTGTCCTCGCACCGACACAACAGGAAAACAATGAAAGACCTGATTCTATAAATATATGGGATTATGTCAGAACCTTTGGCGATGCCGCACCGGTAAAAGAAGAAAAATCCAGTTAAAAGAGTGACTGAAGCAGGTTTCACCTGTGTAAAAGTAATGATTCACGCTCAGAGGGCCCAGGAAATGTTTTTCTGCTCCTGCAGCCTGGTGCAGCACCTCTTTCTCCTCCCTTTAGCACATCGCGGGGAGATGAAAGGCAATACTGACCTTATAAAAGAACCAAATACTCGTCTGATCTGCAAGGAAAAATTCAAATGTGACCTTTGTCTGTGTCCGTCGTTTGCATGAAGCTCCCTGCTGTGTGGTGACCTATAGGTCAGCTGCTTTACATGCAGCAGCATGGCCGAATATAAATACAGGTGTGCATGAAACAGATATAATTAAGGCTGGTGGGGTACATTTCCATCTCTCCCCCGTTCGCTGCAAAACTGTCCTTTTTTTTTTCCTTGCTTCACTGTGACTCATGTTTATTCCCAGCAGACCGGTGACCTGTTGTAGCTGTGTTGATAATTGGGGATTATTATCCTGGGCTACAGCTTGACTGTGGAAAAAGACACATTGTAGATAAAATTGATGATTGCTCTCTGTGTATTTTAACTGAATAGAGCAGGATAATGACAAATACTGCAGCAATGAACTGACCTTATGTAAATAATGGCGTTCTGTGCCCACAATCATGACAAACATGTTTAGTTTTAGTCATAATTGCGTGTCGATGTTAAAAAATGTTGTTGAAATTCTGGCCACAAGGGGGCGGAAGATACTCCAAGACGCGGCGATCCAGCATGGCGTCCATGTACGTCACGACAGGGAACGCAACATCGCTAAGCAGACTCTGGAGTCACAGTGTCCCGTTGCACCATCTTTGAATCACAATCAGATGGATCGAGGAGTTGATCGACGGTCAATGAACTGACACTCCAGGTCTGTAAATGAGGAACGTTGATTTTCCCATACGGAGAACAAGGTCCTGCTGGAACAGCTGGAGTCTCGGCACAATTCTCACCTTTTACGGCGTATTTACGCATATGCAAAGCTGACGACGAGATAACACTTTCTGGCTGGCGGGCGAAGGCTGAAAGGGGGGGGGGGGGCGAGTGGGTGGTGGAGCTGCTATTCAGGAAACTGACATTTTCGGGGATGAGATATGAAATCCGAGCCACGATGAGGTCACCTAATCTTTGTAGAGATTACATTTCCGGGGCTAAGTGAAGCGATAGCTCATGACTCGCATTGTAATATGTCATTGGCGTGTCAGAGGCGCATCAGGCAGCATGGGAACATTAGGTCAGATCGATCCTATTTCATCCAATGAAGAGCGACAGATTGTGAAATGCTCCATTTAGCTCTCTTTTAAGGGACCACAGGTGACCCGACACCATAATCTGGATTATTCGGAGGCAACCGGAAGCTAAATCACTTAAATGTTGAATTTACTCAAGAAATTTGGTTTTCTGTCAACCCCCGCCGGTCCTCAAAACCAGAAATACCCGGGTCTAGAAGGAAGGAGGTGTCTCTGTGTATCGTGGGATTCTGGTGTGCAGCCAATGACATCGTGAGCTCTGCCAGCGAATCATCTGCTCTGGATTTGCACTAGTTTTTGGCCTTTTTGTTTGTTGCTTTAAACTGGAAAGGGCCAAGAGCTTTGGAAGGAGGGTGGAATCTTTATCAGGCCCTATAGAAGTGGGGGAGGGCTGAAGCATGACACACTAGGCCGGAAATATTTCCCCACGTTTGTTTGCTGTCAGTAAAAGGCTTAAGACTGGGTGCAGCTGCGGCACGAGAGAAGACTGAGCTGTTGAAGATTAGATCAGCAGTCTCGACGCACACGTAGCGGAGAGGGAGGAAACGGGATGTTGCATTTAGTTTGGTCAGGGGAAGAACAGCAAACCCTCCAGGGCCTCTGCGGGAAGAGCTTTCACGGTTTTGCGCCACTGATCCAGCAGACCGGAAGGTCCTGGAGGTGCTCTCGTGCTCACAGCGCGTTTCCAGAAGCCAACATTTGTTAAAAATCCACTCAACAAGCCTGAAACAGTCAGTGTTTCAGATCTAAACGGCCTAAAAACCTGCATTTTGAACTCTTCCATGTTTGGTGATGGTTGCCGATGGTTACGATCTATATCCTCAGACATATTAGACGCGTGGCTTTGTTGCAGGTTATTTACTGCCGCGTGTCCCTGGGTGATTAAGTCTTCGTTAAGCTCGGGCATTAACTACAATATGCTGCGTCAACACGAAAACACTCGTAGCTCAACATCCCAGCACCAACCGGGACTGAGATTAGTGGGTGTAAAAATCAATGCATTGATAAATGTAGGGAAATCGCACATATATATGCACCGTACGACATCGCCAGGCAACATAAATGTCAGCGTGTTTTTAGTCTTTAAGTCTAAACTGAATGAGACGCGTGTTGGTTTGGTTAGATACTGCAGATCTCTGTAAGACATTCTTGACGAGCTAAATTTGCCCCCTGTTCCCTGCTCAACTTTAGCTGCCCCAGGCTACATTCTCCCGCAGTCCCTTTGGAATGGAAGTGCACAAACACGTTCAGCTGTCCGCTGACAACAATGGGTAAATCCCACAGTCTGCCCTGCGTTTGCCTGTGAGTAAATCTGCAGCTTTGTGAGCAGATTTACTGACAGTAGCTTCATAAATCAACCATTGTGCCTCCGATTTAACGTTGGATCAGTGTTTAAAAATGGCCTTTGCCCTCGTATTCAGCGCACATGACCAGTTTAACCCTAATATCTAGACTGGAAAAGTTCACCTTCCCATCTTATTTGTGAATCAGACCCCAGGTTTCGCCCTTTGTGCCTCGCTTGCTTAATTCCCTGGCATTTCATAGGGTTTGTTCTCAGCACAGACAGTCGGAGAGTATATACTGTATGTGTTTTGCTTTCGGCTGACATTTTTATTCCCCAACGATTAGTTTCTCAAGCCTTTAATCTCCCCAGAGTCTGTCTGTCGCGCGTGTACCTCCAGAGCTTTCTTCAGCTGCGCTGTTGGTGCCGTGCTGTTGATGCGGTTCCCGTTAGCAGTGCACGGTCCAAACGATGTGAACATTTTAACTGATACATCGCCTCCATATTTTTGATTTATTCCCCTACGGTAGAGGATCTCGCTGCGCTCGGTTTTGAGATGCAGATCCAGATTGTGGCGAGGAAACAAAATGTTGCGTCTAATTGGATTCTCGTCTACCCTCTGTATTAAATAATGCTGCAGATTACTGCTGTTAATGATAAATAAATCACGTGGAATGTATCATCTTGGTCATGTCAAGTAGTTTTGCATGTGTGTTGACAGTTGCTATGGAGACGAGTCATCCTTCCATCTGAGCCAGCCGTGTGTTTGGCATGAATTGCATTAACACCTGCAAACAACCTGCAACACAGGTTGTTTTCTTCTCCACGGGTCCCCTGCAGGGCACCGGGAAAACAGATATATGCTTCAATATGTTTCAGCACCTGTTTGAGACGACATTTTTGCTATTTCACACACCCTTGAAGCAATACTGTCGTCATGAGGTGTGAACTGATGGACCACGTCACGGACTCCCTTAAAATGAAAGGTGTCGTCTCGCTCCATATGATCCTCCGTCTGACTTCAGTTTAAAGGCGGTGCTGTCGGGCCCTCTGTCCAGCGGAACCTTGGATCTGTCCGGTATCCCGTTGACAGCCCGCGACATGGAGCGTCTCTGCGCCTACCTGCAACGCCACGCTTCCACCGTGGTCAGTCTGGAGCTGGGCTTCACAGAGCTGACGGACGAGGCGTTCCTCCTGCTGCTCCCGACGCTGGCCGCCCTGCCACACCTGGAGACCCTGGCACTGAATGGAAACAGGCTGACTAGAACCATTTTGAAGGAATTGACTGATGCCCTGAAGGTCAGGAATTCCAATGTTTTTGAATTGAAGGTATTTTCTTATAATCAAGACTACAATTCCAAATCTAATGCTCAAAGTATTTAAAGCAGGCATCAAGGACGTATCTTCTCATGTTTGTGTCTTTATTCCCAGGATCCAGGCAGCTTTCCAAGCGTAACCTGGATCGACCTGGGCAACAACGTGGACATCTTCTCCCTGCCGCAACCTTTCCTGGTCAGCCTGAGGAAACGCTGCCCCAAGCAGGGAAACCTGCCAACCATCCTGGAGTTTGGAGAGAGCCAGGCCAGCGACGCCCCCGAGAGACTGAAGGGCCTCGGGGAAGACGAGGAGACGGATGACACCAACCAGACGGAGAGCATGGGTGAGCTTCGGTCAGAGGTGGAGGAAGAGCTGGATGGAGAGATGGAGATAGAAGAGATGATGGAGGAGCTGCTGGACTTCGACAGGGAGGTGCAGGGGAAGGAGGACGAGGAGGAAAGCATGTGGACCCTTGGGGATAACAGGAAGGAGGTGGGGAGGAAACAGGAGACACAGAGGCGCGAGCAGTCGTCCGGGAGGAGGGCGGCAATGGTGGAGGACGAGGACGACACAAACAGTCACTCCTCCCAGCCGTCCTGCTCCAGCCAGTCGCAACACTCGCGCGGAGCTGTGGAGCCGGTTAAAGCGGAGGGGGACGACCTGGACGAGGCGACCGACCAATCAGAACACTTGACCTGATTGCCGCTTTTGCTGCTCTGCTTATGTTTCCCCTCACGTGTGACCCCGCAGAGGCTAACAGTCTTCAAGCCGAAAAAGGCTGTAGTGGAAAGATGCGGTCCACTCGAAGGTGCCGCTCCACACGCGAGTCGCAGCTAAACACAGGTGACCCTAAAGAGATGCCTGTTATATCAAAACTATCTGTCGTTTAAAGCATAAACAAGTGAAGAATGCTAATGAATCGGTGTCTAAATAACTATGTTATATGAGGATTATATGTAGATTATGTTCAGGTATTTTCCTGGCTAAGCCCACATGTGCCTCATGATGTGCCCAAAAGCGTTGAGATATAAAAGCCAGAGGCCCTTAAACCTTGTAAAGATTGTTTATGCCAAAAAATCTGAAGTGGAAATTAAAAGTATCTTTCCTCCCACGGTCAGGAGAAGTGAGGTGGATGCAGGCGGAGGCAGACAGTAATCAAACGCCAACAGATCTGTGGAACTCAGTTAGAAAAGACATGATTGCATGCTGCTTTAGTGGAAAAGAAATGACACCAGTCAGCTCGACTTTAACTAAATAAACAACCCCACAATGATGCAGTAAAACACGACTGACAGTTAGAAGTGAAAGTCCTCTCAAAGGCTTCAGGGGCGGAGTGATAAGCTGATTGCCATGAGTCCCAAAGCAAAATGCTGCCTCCTGAATTATTTAGTAGCCTTTATTCAAAATCCAGGTCATGTTCTGCTTCATGCTACTTCTACGCTAGTCGCATTCAGTGCTGCATTAATGCACGTTGGGGTTATGATCGCATCAGTCATGGTGTGTGTTGGGTTCCAACAGACCCATCGCAGTACGTAGCTCTCACCCAGCCTTTCCACGCTTGTGTCGCACCTCGGAAACCTTTATACTGTTGTACCGTTTGTACAGACTGTGTATTGTTTTTAACCTGTGCAGGGCCAGTTGATTTGACTGTAGATTATATTTTTAATGAGGAATTTTAATTTGAAGTCAGGCATCCAGGTGTTGTTTTTAAGCAATATTACACATTGATAAGACTTTAATCTGTGTGGTTTTATTAGTACAGACACATATAAAAGCAAACGTTATCATTAAGCAGTTAAAAGTGGACGAAACAAACACGTTGTATATAATGTACCTCTTTATAGACTTCTGCACCCGTGGAGTGGAGCTGTAAACGTGTCTGGCATCATGATGGAAGACCTTTACTGATGCTTGTAGCCACAGCACACGAAGCCAAAGTTCATTAAAATTCACCCATTTCTTCATTAGTTTTGCTTCTAGCAGTGGTGCCTCATGTCATTAATGAGGAGTTTTTAGAAAATGGACAGCCCGCAGCGCCGTCGGCGTGCTTTCTGGGCCGCAGCTTATAACCCCACTCACGTCACGAAGTCTTGCAAAAAGCAAATCTATAATCCAGCATCACATGGTAGTCTGGCCAGCCGAGGACGGCGTTGGTAAAACTCCCCGTGTGCCGTAGCTGTGGACGCAACCTTGTGCTTAAATAGCTGCCCGTAAAGCAGTGGTGCATTATAATAGTGCTTTTATTGTTGGCTTGACCATTGGAAGAGCTTCACAGTGTAAGTTTAGCTTCCGCACACGCTCAGAATCCTTCCTCATACATGTCAGGACGGGATTTTGGCTGCAGAATAAAGGTGTCGACCCACCAACCCGGCAAAAGCTTCTTAAGAGTTAAAGTTGGGGATCTGTAAAAGAAAAACACCAGCAAAAACTATTTGATGCCTATGTGTGCTATCTTTATTAATTAGTAAAATATTAAAATTCACCTTCATTTTATTTTCGTGTTTACAAAAAGTTGTTTATTTCTTCTGAGTGAACATGGTGAGTTTAAAACAAGAATATTGACACCCAGTTGAGTTCCCTCCGTCCATTATGTACAACTGCCAATCTGGGGCTGAGATTAAAAAAATGACCTTAACATGAATAAATTCATGAATAAATTAAAAAAAAGAGAAAACCATGCATTTAAATGTAACTTTACACTGCTTTCCTTGACTTAAAGATGTCTGAAAACACAATTTAGCCTTAGAATTCTCCAAAAATTGAGTCAAGCGATTATTTTTTCGGAATGATCATATTTCTTTTGAATAAACTTATTTAAGTAGCTGACAAACAGACACAATGGGCCGTGGAGCTGTAATCACAAAGAGGAACTTCCCTTTAATCTACCTTCATAATAAGCTTTCCAAGCTTTTTCCTTCCAAAGTCAATTGTACAAATGATGTTGAACCCTTTAAAGCAGATTGTTTATAGACAATAATGAGCCAATAATGAAGGATTGTCCTTAAATTCAGCTCTTCAGCAGTTGCAGCCATCAGTCAGCAGGAAAAATGTCAGCTAGTGATAATCATGCGGTCTAGACAGACTCTGACGAGAGCATTTATATACATCACCGTCAATCTTTAGCTTTATTTTCAAGAGTGCTCGACTCACTGCACGTGACCTGAAGTTCATCCAAGCTGATTATTCTCAGGTTTTCTGTTTAATGCTGTTGCGTAACTCTTTTATTCTGCAGAAAGAAAGGCGCCGATGGCAGAATTCTTTTATGTGCGTACGCCTTCCTAATGTGCCGAGGCCATAAAATATGTCTCTGCGTTTATCTCGATGTTGCTTTAATTCCGACATGTTCGAAAGAGATTCTCTGTTCACCCAGGAAAAGACCCTGAAATTGATTAACTCCACAAAAGCAAACACCCCTAAAATTGTTTATTTAAAAAAAAGCTGATTATTAAAATGATTTGGATCACATCATCGCATAGAGTGCAAATGATAAATACCAGTGTCTTTGTTGCTTTCGCAATATTAATGAAACGGTGTCTAATTTTTCACTTTCAGTGGACACATCAGTCATTTAAAATGTAGCTGCATATCTTTGTATAGTGATGCAGGCAGAATAATCTCTTTTAGTAAAGAATTGTTTGTTTGGGACACATGGGAAAAAGAGTATCTAATGATGTAAAGATGCTAAAATCTGTCCTAATTGACTGTAAAGTGTCAGCGTGCAGATCTACGAGGATCGTCTGTAGCATTGTGGGACTTTTCTTTCTGCAGGGGTCTGTTACGTCAGCTCACTGGATTTGTATTATTGTTCTTGTGTCATTTCTTTCTCTGCGTAATTATTTGATGATTTTTTTTTCATGGCATTTTTTTTAAAAACACAGTGGAATGGTATGTGTTTTCATTTACAGATAAAAATTGTGAAAGGTGTAATTTTCTTGTAAAGAACTGATCCTATATAATAAATGATATTACTTCCAATGTTTTGTTACAGTTTTAAGTAAAAGTAAAGTTAGATCAAACATATATAAGTAATAAGTATACATGTGTTACTAACAGTGTGGATTTACCTGTTTATCATAAGAGTAAGCCTTTTTATAAAAAAAAATAAGGTTTCATTTAAGTCTTGATTAGATACAGTACTTGTAGAACTGTATAAAGCTTAATAAGATGGAGATGCTAGTCAGGAATTTAGTTTAAAGAAACAATGCACTGGATGCACTGCAAAATTAATAAATACACATATTTTCATGCTTTATGTCAAATGACATGTGACTGACATCTAACGGCGACATTTGCAAGATGCAACCACGTTTTCCTTTCTCAAATTGTTCAGATAGCCGCGTGTGTATATAAATGATTCTGAGTAACATCGGTGAGTGATATCGTGATATATTTGTACCAGAATGATAATTAATGCACATTTCATCTGCTGCAATAAGCAGCCAAGTGTTTGATTTTAAATCCACTAAAATAGAAAAACCGTCAAGTCAAAATGCTTGTACAAGAAGTAGAAGGTGTTTTCCAAAATAAAAGCTTGTGTGGAAAATATACCTAAAAGATACAGAGACACGTGAAGGTGAACTATCATAAAAAGATCATTTGTACTACTTTAATGTTAGTTTATAACTAGGATTGGGACTACTTGACGATTCAATCTCAAGATTGATACAGTTTTATCGTTACGCAGGTAGCTCTAACCGGAAGTGTGTTTTATTTTGGAAGGGCTTGACGAGCTTGGCACGCATGCGTCTCTTGCGCATACCTATTGCGTCACATCCTGTGAGTGGGGTCCTATTTTTTTGTTTTCCCGTATCCGCCATTTCAGTTTTTGAAGTTAGTTGTCATCGCTTGGTGGGTCGTCGCTGGTATTCTGTCGGTAAAACGCATTATATGATTAGCGGAGCTTGATCCCGGCGAGAAAGCGAACGAAGGCCAATCTTATCCCCCAGCCGTGGTTCTGAATCCGCGAATTGATGTCCGTAGGGCTCGTTGCGGATGTCGCCTGTTTACTAAACGTGCTCTAGGCGCTAAAGTTTTTGTATGAGTTGAAGGCTTCGCTTGTGGATAACGGGAGGGAGAGAAGGGAAGGCCCGGTGAAGCCTCGGCTCTTCAGTAGTTATCATGGCCGGAAATTTTGACGCGGAGGACCGAAACAGTTGGTACTGGGGTCGCCTGAGCAGACAGGAGGCTGTGTCTCTCTTGCAGGGGCAGAGGCACGGCGTCTTTTTGGTCCGGGACTCGAGCACGATCCACGGCGACTACGTGCTCTCCGTGTCGGAGAATTCCAAAGTCTCGCATTACATAATAAACAGCATCAGCAACAACCGACAGTCCGGTCCAGGTAAGACGAACGAGATGATGGCAGAGTTTGCACATGAAGGTGCTGCTGTGATTATTCTTGCATGACTTGCACCAAAGGAGATGCACGCTGCAGGCCAGGGGCTAAACAAATATACATGGTGGTGTAAATTTACAGCTGAAGAAAAAGCCTTCGAGGTATATCACACAAAACTGTGATTTTTTTTTTCTCTGAAGAAATGTAAAAGTTATTTAAATTTGGACGCATCATTCCGATATAAACCACTGCTGACAGTGGAAAAAGCTGTAAATATCCAGAAGCGTCCCATTTTGAAATATCTGGATCAAACAACTGTTGGCGTGCATCTGCATCGGAACATTATTCTGCATAATTGTGCATAGTTTCACAGACTTTTTAGCAAAAGAAATGAGCTCTGCATCACTAAAACATGCACAGATAAATATTTTTAGGGGGAAATTATAACTGTGTTTGACTCCTCATTTAATGCCACTAGGCTCAGCGCACCCACGCTTCCGCATTGGTGACCAGGAGTTTGTTGCTCTCCCTGCTTTGCTGGAATTCTACAAAATCCACTACTTGGATACCACCACCTTGATAGAGCCGATCAACAAGTCCAGACTCACCTCCTTCATCAACGTCGGCCCTGGCGGAGGTCCCCCACAACGCCTGGAAGACGAATATGTCCGTGCCCTTTTCGATTTCCCTGGCAATGATGAGGAGGATCTCCCTTTCAAGAAGGGTGACATACTCCGAGTTCTCGAAAAGCCGGAGGAACAATGGTGGAACGCCCAGAACTCAGAAGGCCGGGCGGGGATGATACCCGTGCCGTACGTGGAGAAGTACAGACCGGCATCCCCAAGTTTGGTAGCAGGGCACGGTCTGCCTGGTGGACCACCAGGGGGAACTGGGATGCAAGGGAACTCTGACGGCTCTGCAGCCCAGACCAGTGCCCCGCTCCTGGGAGACCCCAGCCAATACGCCCAGCCGACCCCCCTCCCAAATCTCCAGAACGGACCTGTCTTCGCCAGGGCCATACAGAAGAGGGTGCCTAATGCCTACGACAAGACTGCTCTGGCCCTGGAGGTAAATATGGCGCTTTATCTGGTGTTTTGTCTTGGCTTCAAGCGAACTCTTGGCATGTGTGGGATGGGAGGAGATGAAGGATGTAGGACCAACCCTCTCAGCTTATCGGGCCTGAAGTCATTTTCATTTCCTCTCTTTCCCATTGTGCTTGCAATTGTTTCTTCCCCAGCATTTGTTAAGCAGGGGACAGGAATCAAGGTCAGAACGTGCACCGCCAGATCTTTGGGTCATTTGCCAAATAGTTCGGGCTCTGCTGCTGAGATCAGTCAGATCAGCCCGCTCTTAATTTCTATTAAATAACTGGTTTAATCCTCCCAGTTGAGCACAGAACCATTTATTGGTATAATAAGGCAAACAAGTTGGAGTTCCATTTGGCTCTGCTCCTCTCTAATGGTGTCTTGGCTGTTAAATTGTCCGGAAGTGAGAGCGAGGCTCCCGAGGAGCAGGTCGTTGGGGGAAGGAAATAGTTTGTGTATGGGAACAGGACTGTTTCCTTTAGCCTCTCTGAAGCCAGGAGTCAAGCTGAGCTGGGAGTCGCCCTCGGAGGCAATCGGGCCACAATACGGGCCTGTCTCAGCCGCTGCTGCTGCTATTGATACTCATCCATAGTTTGACCTCTCAAATGTTGGGCCTCTTTATGTGGATGCCTCTTCTTCTGCCCTGTTTTCCACTGAGGCTGATAAGTGCTGGGTATGAGCTGGCTGCTGCCGCTCCCACCTGCGGCAGACCTTTCTGGCTTTGACCTGAGGCTGCATGTTTTCCCGGCTCGTTCAGAAGTGACTCAGCGAGGCGGCCCCGCATTGTTAATTATTACCTCACATTTCCCCGTCTTGAGAAAAGTTTTATTTAACAACACTCTCAGGTGCAGCCGATCTCTGCTTCAGTATCTTGTAGTTGCTTGTTTTCCTAGTTTGCATCGAAAGGAGGTGAATTTCTGCCCAGGGTGGCGTGGACCCTTAGACCTGCCGTGCTTTAGGATGGGGCAGAATATTATCTCACCTTGGATTATGGTCTGTTCAGGCTCTTATATATTGTACATATGCATAAGGGCAGCTGCTGCGTTAGCAAACAGCTGTTGCTAGCATGGGTCATTCCACTGCACCAGTCTTCACTGGTGGATCTTTAAGTAGTGTCTTTTAGTTAAATCATTAAAGTGAATAATTTACTGTAATAAAATGGGGGGGGGGGGGGGGGTGTTGAAAGAGGAAAAAATCCTTGCAAGAAACTAAGCTTTAAGGAGGCAATTGTAACCATGCAAATGAGGCCGGTTACACATTAACACATGAAAGATAATTTTAAAAAAAGGTTATCGGACCGGTGCCGTGAGCTAAAACGGCTTTAACCTCCCTGTCGTCATCCACGCTGACTTGAACTTTGGAATTGGCTGTTAATCCCTGTTTGCTCAGGTTCATTGACACAAGAGCTGCCACTCCTCTGCCTATGTCCTAATTTAGGGCCGGGTCCACATCTGTACTCTGGTACCGTGTGTTTATTGCTGTAGGCAACATAAAATAATTCAGGTTTTTACTGCGGGCGGAGTGAACGTTTGTTTCCTCCAGGGTCTCCGGACGACCGCGGCGGGACTCTCCGCTGCATATTAATCACATCTTCCTCTCGTCTCCCTCCTCAGGTGGGCGACACGGTGAAGGTGACCAAAATAAATGTGAACGGCCAGTGGGAGGGTGAATGTAAAGGCAAACGCGGTCACTTCCCCTTCACGCACGTCAAACTGCTGGACCAGCACAGCGCGGAGGACGAGCTCAGCTGAGAGCGGACGGCTGAGCCGCAGATTTGGACGCTAGTATTAGACCCTCTCTCCTCCCTCCCCGTCTCACCCGATCGCCCCCCCCCCCCTGCCTGTTCAGGCTTTTACCTGCGCCAAGTACATTCTCAAGAACCAGAACAAACAGACCCTGGAAATGCACACGCTTTTTTTCTCTGCACCTCCACGACGACAGCTCCCACTTTTCTCCGACACCTGCTCTGGCTGACATTTAAAAAAAACAACAAAACAACAAAAAAAAAGGATCATAAACCCTGTAGAGAGGCTGTAAATTGATCTCCAGTTCCCTGGAAGGCAGAATGAACTTGAACGCCTCATCACGGCCCCGCTGTTGACCCATTAGCCACACTTGCTCCTCCTAGAGAGTCTCCTCACTACAGAAATCTACCACTTCCTCTTCCTGTGTTGGTGCCAGTAGATAACTGCTCAGTGTCATTTCTCATCTTCACCTCACCTGTCACCATGGTTACAGCACTGGAGGATCACTTATGCTGCATTTATGTCAGACAGTAACCAGTGTAATTATAACAGCGCCGTTTTGTGTTTAGAATAGCTTGATTTTTTTTGTTTTTTGTTTTAATATGCTAAATTCTTTTTTCCAAGGGTTGAATGGAAGGACTGACGCTCGCCTCCTTTATGTCATGTGAATTAGAAGCTGCCACAATCAGAGGTTATAGATGATTTAGGTACAAGAACAGGGTAATTACTAGCCTGGCTCTGTCGGGGCAACATAACACACATTTGCAAATTAACATATTCAGTTATATTCAAAAACAATTGTGTTGAGATCACAAGTGGTCGAATCGCCTACACTAATGGTCATTAAAGGAACATCTGCATTAGTGCAGCCAAGCTTCATATTTAACCCACAAACACCGCAGGTCTTCTCATCAGGGTGGGAAACGAAACATTTCACTCCGACTTGTTTGTATTTACACCGATGCAACACTTAAAAAAAAACCCCAGGTGGTCATTTCCTCCTCAGTCACTCAGGAACTGCACAACTCCTGACTAATACTGAAGCACCGATGTTAAAAGGGAATTCCAGGTGTTCGGAACACGGCGAGTGTTGACAGACCAACACTTCCTCCGATCGTCGGACATGAACGCAGCATCGGTGTTGCGCAACACTGACAGGCAACACGACCGCAGCGTCTCTTCTCGCCCCGGGAGAATACCGAGTAGTGAATGATGTCGTTTTGGTAGCCGTAGAAACCGTCGCCGTGGGGGTCGCTGCAGGTGACGCCGCGGTCGACCCCCCGCATCTTCCGCCTCACCGTTATTCACCCATCTGCTGTGACCAAGAACCACCATTTAATCTTTTTTATGGGCGGGGGGGACCAACATTGTCATTAAATGATGTACTAAGTGATTATCATTACATGCTAAGATGATTTTGTTATTTGTAGTTTTCTTTCTAACTGATTTTTGTCTATGAGGAAACGCCCCCCCCCCCCACCTCCTATAGGGCCGCACATCTGATGTATATGAATGAAGTTGAACAGAGTGAATGTACGCTGGCCACCGTTGTTTCCACCCTTCTCCTGTTCCCAGGCTACCGTTGCAGAACAAATTGATTGCACATTTTAATCGGATGTGTCCATGAGAAGGAGAACGCTGTATTATTTGGTACCTGCCCCCTTTTCAAACGTTATTCATTTTGCTGCCATCTTTCACCCTGTTGTTCTTGTAATAATCGCCTGTTTTGTTTTTTTTCGTTTGGTCTTCCTTACTTATTCTTTTGCCATTTATTAAAGCCTTGTCTACTAACGACGCACAGGTCAGCATTGACTTTTTGACATCTGTGCAACCCGGAATTTCGGGGGGGAAAGAACCCAACAACCAATAGAAACAGGTTCCAGTGAGTCTTGCTGACCTCTGACAATCACCCCCCCCCCCCACGATTCTTAGCACATCTTGGTTTGACGTGAAGCTTCATCTTTTCTGTTCAGAACTTTCCTCAGCGTGTCTGGCTGCTGCCCCGCGGCGCCTGTAGGGGGCGCTGTAACAGCGCTCAGCGCCTCCCGGGGGGGTCGCTGAGGTTGATCTGCAATTCCTGCTTCTTACCGGGGTCTCAGTTGTCCTTGAGTTCACCAGAACCTCAGCTCGGAGGCCTTATGGCCTTAAAAAAGAGAGACATGGCATTTTAAATTCAAGAAAATCTAATTAGGGTTGGTTTTCAAAAACAGCCGTTGAGGTGCCACGTTTTGGACACTGTACTTATGTTCAAATTAAGCATTTTTTTCATGCGGCACGTGCAGGTGCTTTGTAAGTAATGCATTTTTATTAATCGCATTGTCAATAAAACCACCGAGAAGTATTTTTTAGCATCCCTGCATGAAGTTATTCATTTCCTTTCATTAAAAAGATGAGAGGGTGGCGAAATGCCGGCGGGGATTGTGATCATGTCATTACGTGCCATTTTAATTATAACACTATATTCTTTCAAGACAATTGGGGGGGGACTTTTTATTTTGTGTAGCATGTAATGTGTTAATATGCTAGTAAATAAAGACACACCCATGACAAATGATCTTTTTCTGCTCTTTGGAAAAGTTCTGATGCACTTTTTTTTACATCCTCCAACAGTAGAAACGTGATTTGTCCCGTTTGAACTGATCCAATGCTGCAGCAAATGAGGAGATACTTTAGTTTCAAGGTGGCGAAGCTATTTTGGGTGGATGAAACAGATCCTTAAGTGTTCTGTAACAAATATAAATAGATGCTGGTTGGACACACACTTGTTCTAAATTTAACAATCAATTTAAAAAAAAAAAAAAAAACACAATATGATTAAGGGGGTGTAAAAAAAGATACATTTGACTCATAAAAACCACCCTGAAACCAGCAGCAGTGAATCGAACCTTTAAATCCCGTTAATCTTCTCTAAACATCAAAGTTTTGACCGTCGGCTGGAAGCTGAGCCCCCGACGGTGCTAAACGCTGGTGTTTTATTGTCGTGAATGATATTTACCGAGCTTTTTAGGGAGCGAGGGGCCGGGACGGAGCCGAGGGTTGGTGTGCGTGCGTGCGTGCGTGCGTGCGTGCACCGGCCGCCATCTTTGCTCCAGCTCGGAGCTGCCGGTGGGGCGGAACTCCACTCATCGACCCATTTGATTTCTAGGAACCCCGATCACACCTAGCAGGCGACCGGCTCTTTCACTGTACCCTTGCGACTCCGCGTAGCCCGCTCAAATCTGCATCTTAACACACAATGGGAGAGCGAGATGATCTGGTTTATCAGGCAAAACTTGCCGAGCAAGCAGAGAGATATGACGGTAAGACACGTTCAGAGCTCGTGCCGACTCGGATGTGTTAGCGAGTTAGCCTGCTAACATCAGCGGGGCCGTGTTAGCCGCGGCTACCAAGAGAGCTAACATGGATTTGGCTGCGTTTCTCCCACCCAAGTGTTCGTTGACATGCTTCTTGGCATGTTGCCGGGGGGTATTGGTGTAAATGTAAAGCCAGTGTTGGGTCGACATGTCCCTTGGTTTTATAAAAAAGAGTGTGGAGATGACTGTCAGCGGCTAATGTTAGCGAGGGGGGCTACAACAAAATGGCGGAGTAACGTTATTGGAGCATGAGCTGTCATGGGTTACCTCTGCACCATGCTAGGTCTCTAGTGGAACCTTTTTAACAATAGGTTTTGTTGACCACACACGCGACATGGATCGGTTAATAGCACGATTAATGGGGCAACTTTGTACGTTTGTTACCAACGTACAAAGAGCGCAGTGGTGGCCAGTATTGTCCGCTGTGTTAGCATTGCAGTCTTGAGGCAGCTGTTCATTTGGGGTGTTCCCCACATTTCTGAACGGATCGATTGCCGGAAAGGTCCTGACTGGTGCACTCCTCAGATTGCCTTACCATTACCGGCCTGGCTGCTTTTAAAGGGCCGCTGACTCAGATCTCACGTTGCGTTAACGCAAAGTGCCGTGAATCAGTCACGCACACGGTAACAAGTGCAGCTACTGATTAATCTCCAGTTATCTGGATAAATGTTTTCTTCTGTGGGACGTGGTCGAATTAGTATCGTTTTTGCACTAAAAGGTGGTGGACGAAGATCGGTCTGGTCTTTATCGTGAGGGGGGAAGCTACATTTAAATGTCAGGACACGACGTGCTTTGGAAGAAAGTTCCAGCTTGGCTTTTTCAAGGGTTCCTCCCTTGTTTCTTCATCATCATCCTCATGATCATTGAATAAATGGGTAGGTGAGAGCTCCTGGTAAAGAGCAGGAGACAAACTGCCTCTCAAAGAACGAAGACACAATAGAATGGCTGAATTACCTCACGACACTGGTATTTAAGTTGCTGAAGCCCTTTTTTTGGCCAGTTTTCGCTTTGCTGACAAGCTATGAACTTGTGAGTTGACCTTCATAAAGACTTTGCTTTGGATTTACACTTTCAGTTCACTTAATTACCCGTGCATGCAAAAGTCAGCATTTGGTCGGGACATACCTTAAGGTCTGGTGCACCTTGGGTGGGCTCCGTGCACCAGCACCACCCTTGACAACGACTCCGCGTCTGTTTGTAGGATTGTCTGTGTCTAGGTGGAGGCTAGTGTTGCTAAGGCAGCTCATTTCCCACTGTGCTTTTAGAGTTAAAACCCTTTGTGACCCATTGTGAAGAACCAGTGGGCTTGATTTTTGAATTAATCTGCTGATATGTGACTGATGGTCTCTGTGTTCTCCCCAACAGAGATGGTGGTTTCTATGAAGAACGTGGCGAGCATGGATGTAGAACTCAAAGTGGAGGAGAGGAACCTGCTATCGGTGGCCTACAAGAATGTGATCGGAGCTCGGAGAGCCTCCTGGAGGATAATCAGCAGCATCGAACACAGGGAAGAAGGAAAGTGCAATGAGAAGAAAATGAAGATGATCCAGGAGTACAGGCAAACGGTAAAACGCTCGGCGAATACTGTCTGTTGCCCTGTGTTTGGACAGTGACTCTCACAGCAGTTAATATATTACATCCTTCTTAGCAGCTTAAATTTGCTTTGCAAACACATAGACAAGAGACACAGACGGCCGCTGGGCAGAGAGCGAGGGAGCCGTAGCTGTCAATCACCGTGCAGTCATTAGAACGGCCGTGCACGAGTTAAACTGTCAGATAAATGGACCTTTTCCAGTGGCTATCCAATTTCTCCAGGTTGCCGTCGGGCAGAACAATGACCATTTATTAAAAATGCATTTTAAAAGAGCAGAACTGATCAAGGTCATGTGAAAAATGATTTGCATGTTAAGTAACATACAAATCATTTTTTTGGGGGGGGGTGTTTAGGTGGAAAATGAGCTGAAATCGATCTGTGGGGACATTCTGGACACGCTGGAGCGTCACCTCCTCCCATCTGCTACAATGGGAGAGTCAAAAGTGTTCTACAACAAAATGTGAGTTTTATCATGCAAATGTAATCAAAGGAGGAACAAATAATCCAGCCGAGGGATGGGAAAAAGTGCAAAGATCTTATTGGTTTCCTGCATTTCCAGGAAGGGGGACTACCACAGGTATCTAGCAGAGTTTGCCACGGGCAACAGCAGAAAGGAGGCAGCCGAGAACAGCCTGGTGGCCTACAAGACCGCCACTGATCTCGCCACATCAGAGCTGCCCCCCACGCACCCCATTCGCCTCGGGCTGGCCCTCAACTTCTCCGTCTTCTACTACGAGATCCTCAACTCCCCCGACCGTGCCTGCAGGTTAGCCGCGCTCCCGGCGTCCTTTCCCGTGAATCGCCGGCCCGACATAGAGCCTTTCCGCAAATAACAAGTTATTTATAGACCGAAACCTCTGAAGTCCCGACAATACTGGACTCAAACGGCAGCTCCTATTTTAATCCCGTCGCCGCGGACGCCGTAACTCTGCTACGCTGTGCTGTGTCTCTCAGGTTGGCCAAAGCTGCGTTCGATGACGCCATCGCGGAGCTGGACACGCTGAACGAGGAGAGCTACAAGGACTCCACACTTATCATGCAGTTGTTACGCGACAACCTGACACTATGGACTTCAGACATGCAGGGAGAGGGTAAGACGCCTCGCACCGACCTCCGGGCCTGTTCGACATAATAAAGCCCCCCCCTGGGAGCAGCCCAGTGTTTGAATGGCCACTGCTGAGCAGCTCCTGTGTGTGATTCCTCTGCCCCCCCCCCCCAATTCCTTCAGCAGATTCTGGGTGACTCCTCATCTCTCTCCTTTCTCTCTGTAGATTCCTAAAGGAAACATGTTAACTGTACTTTGTAAGTGCTGACCCAGGCCTTGCTCCACAATAACTCACCCTCGGTCTGATGTCTCACACGTTCACGTGCCCCCCCCCCCCTTCCCCCACCCAACTTGCTGACCTTCTGCCACAATCGGTTAAAACCTGAAGGCATCCTCAGGTTCAGCTGAGCTTCTCCTGGCGTTTATACGGATGTTTGAGACGCCCTCGGCTCCTCAAATGCCCTCCGGGAAGGGTAATTACACGCTGCGTTTATTACAGTGGGACCGGCTACATTTCTTGCGTAATAGTGATTTATTTATTTTTAGAAGTCTGACACGAAAGCTCAGCTGAGTCGCTCGGGTTCCGAACGCACTCGGGTCACCTTTTCCCTCCACTTCCTGCCCCCCCCCCGTTCCCACTCGGAGGCGAATGAACCCAGTCCGGTGGCGGATGCGCTGGATTCAGCATGCGTTTGCCTCGGCGAGACGCGGCGACGTTGCACGAGGTTCTGAACGGGGGGCCGGCAGGAGGGGGTGGGTGGTTCTCGCCGAATAAATGGGACTAAATAAGTTAGTTCCTGGTGCCGCTTGGAATGTGGAGGGAAAAGTGAAAAGATTCCGGCAGCGGAGCCGCCAGCAGACGTCTGTCATTATGTGTGCGTGGGGGGAGAGACGGGCGGTTTCCTGTAGCCGCGGGGCGAAGGTGCCGAGGCTCCTCCCACTCCAGCCAACAGAGCCCCTCCCCCCCAGGTGAAGCTCATTCCTGAACAAACTCAGAACCTGCTGTCTTCTCTCGTCCAGGTGAAGAACAGAACAAAGAGGCACTGCAGGACGTTGAGGACGAGGCCCAGTGAGACGACGCCACCACCAACTCCAGACCCCCCCTGCACCTCCTCACACTCCCCCCCCCCCTTCTCCTTCCCCTCTTCCTCCTCTGTAGCTCTGTCACCCAGCAGGGTCGTTGGAGTTAACAAGTTTATTTTTCTCTCCTTTTTTATTTTTATATTAGTCCTTACATCATGTTAAGTCAATGCCACCTAATTGAGACAGGAAATACAACGTTAGACGAAGATAAAGAGTTTCTGGAGTGTTTTGGGGAGGAGTTTTGTCCTGGTACAACAGTAGTTATCTTTTCTTAATTGTATTTTTGGGTTTGTTTTGCTCTTTTTTTTTTCCTTAATATTTTTATCAGTTGCTGGATGTATTGAGATTTTTTTTCTTAATGTAATTACAGAAATTAACTTTTATTACTGATGATGTTGACATAGTTCCGGGAGCCTGTTATCTCTGTTTTTAGTAAAATGCCATGCAAATCATTTTACCTTCTTTGTTTTCTTTTTTTTTGGTTTAAAGGGCAGTGTGGAAACCTGTAGCTGCCCTTGTCGTCGTAGGTTTTCAGAGGAAATCCAGAGTAACTTTTACACGGCAGCGCTTGTGTCGTCGTGCTTCTGTCCTTTTCTTTGACCGTACTGTGCTGAAATACTGTACCTGCACACGCTCGCTGAAACCACGGAGGAGGATTCGACGGTTTTGGTTTCTCACATGTGGAAAAGTCAAGTCTGGCTCCTGACTCCAGCGGTCCGCTCTGTCCTGAAGTAGCACGTTCATCTCCGCTGCCCCCCCCCCCCCACCTTTGGTTTCTTTCTGCTGGAGCTTCTCTGAGGTTAGGGGTCGTCTCTGCTCTCCTTTCTTTTCTCCCTCCGTTCGCGCCGTCAGGTGTAACTGAGCTGATTTGTACTACTGGATGTCTGACTGGAGCCACAGACAGGGAATCTGTATTCTTACTGAAACACAGCATGGAATTAACATTAAACAATCTAAATTAATCAATACAACCCGACTTGCCTTTTCCTTCGCCATCCAACTGTCCCCGAGTGAATGGAAATCTCGTCCTTCTGCTGACCTTTGACCTTGTTAGAGTTTATCCAATGCTCTCAAACTTGATTCTCCTCGTTTCATCATGTTCTGGTTCATCGGTCCGACCTCACAGCTGCTTCCTTCGGACGCCGTCATTGCGTAATTGCAGCGTCTCGTCCATCGTCATGGTGATAAAAGTGTTTGGTTTTACTCAGTTATTCCAGAGCCAGGCAGTGCAGAGATGCAGGGTAAATAAGCCGGGTGGTCCTGAGCTTGTTTTGGTGATTTGAGGCTTCGTGGACACCTTTAGAAGATGCCTTCCAATGAAGTCCCAAAGAGTCAGCGGGTTCAGGAGCAGCAGCCAAGCACCTGCCGAGCTCGTGTCTGCCCCCTTCAGGTTACACCTGGTAACGGCCGCGCGTTGACTTCACGCCAATTCATTATTTACTGGTCCGGCTGTTATGTAAAATGGTCACTGTGCAGACTGGGTTTAAGTTAAGGCTGTGGCACCTCTGGGGGGGGTTGTTGTCTGTCAGGTTACCATAGCAACTCAGGGTCGTCTTCCCATGAAACCTGAAGAGGGCAGCAAGCTCCAGCGAATGAAAAAATGTGTTTTTTCCACCGGGTTTTAAGCGGCAGATCCATTCAGACATAGATGGGCCGAGGGTGCGTGGAGGCGGCCGCAGCCTGGTTGGCGTCTTTAAACTTCCTCTCGGCTTCCTGTTGAAACTGGAAACTGCTGCGGCTTCGCTGCTGGCGAAGGCCGGTGAAATATTGCGAACTTCCTCCGCTGCTGCAGCGACAGCAGTTATAAATAGCCCCGGTTATTTTCAGACAACACTTGTGAGATTTGCTCAGGCTGGGTCTGATCTAGTCTGGCTCCGGTTACACAGCAGGGTGGACCGGGGGGCTATACCGCCGTTACGCCACGTGACAGGTGATATTCGGCGCTAACAAACGATTTGTTCATCAATAAGATAATTTAAAAAAACATCTGGAATATTTAATTTGATGCACAATGCGTTTGCAGTATGTTTATGTGTGCACGTGCTTGTGTGTCGCTGATTAATTTCTCCCCCAAACGAGGTAACAATGGTGTTTATGTCCGATGCCAGTCCTTTAAAAATGATGTGTTTTTTTTGTTTTTTTTTAAAGAAATCTAAGTTCAAGTGTGTGTGTAGTTTCCTGTTGATGCCAGGCTGCCAAGAATGCCTCCAGCTGGTGTCAGAGGTCAAAGGATGTGTGTCGCTGTCACTTCCTCTCTGCCTGCGATGCCCACTCACACACATCTTGTTCGACATGGGAAAAACAAGCGTTTATGCACTTTTAAACGAGCTCTTAACACACATCAGCACAAAACCCCTTCAGAAATCACCTGTTGTGAGTCACCTGTTGTGAGTCCCGGCTGTGATGTTTGTGTGTTTGTTCCTTCACCACATGACGTGCTTTGGGCTGCACGTTTGACCTCAGAGGTCACGACGGCGAGCCGGCGCTGGAGGTCGTCCCGCAGGCCCCTGGAAGGTCGTTCCAACGCTGGTTGTTTATCCAGCGCAGGGAAACATTCGATGTTTTCTGTCACAAAGACTGGATGTGTAGCTGCACGTGCACCCGCGTTCGTCTTGGTTCGTGTGTGTTGTCAGTTCCTGGGGGACAGGAAGTGCACAGCGGTGAGGGCAAAAGGTCCCTTGTTTGTTTTTAGAAAGTGTGAAAACGCGTGCCTCGCACTTGGACATCCGAAGGAAAATGCTGGTCCATCACACACACACACACACACCAGGTTAGTCTCAACAGGGTTTCCTCCAAGACCCAGCATCCTGCTTCAGACATTTCCAGTATACACCCAGTAAATTGTGTGTGTGTGTGTGTGTGTTATCAAAGCAAAGACACAGTGCCATCAATCAAAGCAGAGATAGAAAAAACCTGAAGTTAAGGCTCTACCTGATAAATGAGTGAATTAACGACCTAATGGGTGAATATCCCTCTGTTCCGCCGGGGTGAACGGGTGAGCCCGCCCCTCTAACTCACCCCTCCGGTCCAGGGAGCAGCGAGTCCATAGAGGACCTCCGCGTCTCCACCTGGACGTGTGACGCTGATAAAAGCCCCTTTTGCTTGCGTAACACTGTCATCATGAAGACTTATGAACGGGAGCGCCTCCTCCTCTCAGGCCTTCGCTCCAGGAACAAAAGACACATATCCTCTGTTTGTGACACACACCTCAGGATAATCTGAGCTCCATATCCTCCCGTGATCCCTCGGCTGGAGAGCCAACATCCTCTGGCTGCAGCGAGGGGAAGCTGTCCTCACTGTGACTCTGCTCTGCAACAGGTAACACCCCAGCTGCACCACTCACTGAATTCTTTACTTTTCAGCTCAGTATGAGGGGAAACAGGTGTGACTTTTGATTCTTTTTCTACCTTTCAGCCATCAGCCGGTGTTCCCGGGTACACCTGAGGGGGGAGAGGCACCGTACTTTGTTCTGACTCTTAAAGGAAAGCAGAGTCACTTTTGAGGAAAGGACAGGAACCAGCGACAGGTCGCGATGATGGAGCTGAGGATCCAGCTAATTCCCACCGGAGAGATCATCCTCCCTCCGGGGAAAAATGGAGAAAACTACTGCCACAACTGCAAGGTGAGTTCCCCGGGCCGAGGCTGCTCGGGTCAGGATTGGTGCTGACACAGCTGAGCTCTCGGGGGGTCGTCCCCTCCAGGGATGAAGCTGAGAAATTCACGCTGCAATATTTGAGATTCTGTGCGTTGTGTCCGTCAAACAACAGGCCAGGATTTAACAGCTCACTCGGGTTTTATAGCGTCACCATCAGATGAGAAGAGAGGCTTTTGGTCTGTTATTGCAGCTCGCCACCAGGGGGCCACCATGGAATTCACGTAGATGCCCCCTCATCACCCTGGCAGACCAAAGCCACACAGGACCTTCGCCTAATCGATGAGTTTTTTGGTTCATATTTCTGTTGTGTTGCGTAGCTAGCTGCTAACTGCAACACTGCGGCTGTTGATGATTGTTTTACTCTATATAATCAGACTTGTACGTGGCTCAAGGCACCACTGGGTTCAGACCACCATGCTGATGTATAGTCAGAGGAATGTGGTGTGCTTCATGCAGCCCGCTGTACGCTGATGATTGGGGTAGCACGGAATGTACTGTAGCCGGGATGGGAGGAAACGACAAAAACATTCCAGTACGCAGCTCCACTCCCCCCATCACCACCACCACAGCCACCATCCCCACATTCCTCCAAGGTCGAATCACCCTGAATGTTTGTGAAACGTACGTGTAGCCAAAGTGTTCACTAAGCTACAGGACGGCGTCCGTTAAACCCTGACCGTCAGCGATAAACAAATGAGGGTCACGGACTGCTGTCATTGAGCGGGCGCGTCAGCCTCATTTGGTGGAGCTGGAGTCCAAAGGAGGAACACTCTTTTGTTCCCCAGATTATGAAATATGACTTTTTAAATGGCGTTACTCTGGAAAAGTATGTCAAATTCTATCGGTGCTCATTCAAAGGGTGAGCAGAGGTCATCCAGTTCAGCCCATCAACAGGATGTGCGTGTGTGTTTGTGGTTGTCTGTAAGTGCTGGGGGTGGGGTGGGGTGGGGGTGTCACGGATCGATCACTCCCCCCTCTGGCAGTGCCAGCTTATTACAGTGGCATCCAGGTCACCTTCATATGAGCATATCAATATCCGTAATCAGAGACTTATCGTCGATCCTGGCATTTCATAAGCCAATATTGAACCTCTACTCTTTATTCTTATCACACCGGCAGCTGGCCACAGACAGAAATATTACAAATACAGACGCATTTGGTTTGGGTTTAAGGTTTTGGTGACACGTTGGGGGTTTTGTATGTTGATATGATTTACCATGACTCTTATGTTGTGATTGAAAAGTGAGTTTCACTGCGCTACTATCGTTGCTAAGGCTACTAAAGTAATCTTAGAGTTCTAAATCTTAATCCAAGGCATGGAGAGTTCTACAATTCAGGTGCCAGGGAAGTACACAGAAAAATGAATTATATACTTCAATTAAAGGGTTCAAAGTAACACTATGATCAAGTTAGACTATTTTATATTGGTATATTGGACTAAATTAGAGTTTTGGGCTAGTTTTAGTTCAGTTCAAATGTAAATAAATACATGAACTCCAAACCGGAGTTCATGTATTTTTTTTGGCGTAGGAGTGACACCTCTCTTCTGTGTGGAGCATCTTTACGACTTCTGAAGTTGCAGTGGCGTCTTAATGACGCTAGAGGGCAGAATAGCCCTAGAATTTCTCAGTTCTTGTTATAATAAAAACTTTATCTCTAATAATACACCCCCCCCCCCCCCCCCCCCCCCCACACACACACACACCTCTGTAATTTGCAGGATTGCTTAATATTCTGAAAATAAAACACCAATTCTTAAAACTCATATTTTAAAAAAAGCCTTTGCTAAATTGTTTAAATATAATCTCACATTGATAGGAATCCGGATTAGAAGTTTAATTTGGCTGCAGATCGTTTCAAGAACGTCCTGGATTACCTTGAGACGGAAACGCAAGAGGGCAGCGGAGTTAATGGTGATGAGGTGTTTGCAGAGCAAACAATGACGCCATGGTGAGTGGCCCGGCTATAATAAACCCCATCAGTCATGCAGGAGCTGTGGGATGGTTCATGGAAGACTTCCTGGTACTTCATGGCTCGGCTGCCTCTCAGTGAAAGAAAGCGAAAGAGGAGTAATTGAGACGGCGATCTTTCTGCGGAAGCTGCGTGATGATTCGGTGCGTGATTATGTGCAACCTGTGCAGGTGACTCTCGCCGAGGCTGCCGCGGAGCCCAGCGCTGCGGACGGACGCGCTGGTTTGGACGGGAGTGGTGGTGGGTGGGAGGGTCGTCGAAGCGGGCAGGACTCTGAACTGCGTTACCTACTGGGAAATACCAGTCACTCATTCACTGACTGACTGGACCGAATTGTCACGTACAGGCGGAGCAACACATCTCGGCAAAGTCAACGAAAAGTCGCGTCAGCTCATTTTTTTAACAAGGACTGTTTAAAAGGTACGTTCCGTGTCTTCCAACTTCACCTACGTTCATATATCGGCCAGAGGCACCAGCCTCGTTTAATTCTAGCACTGGTGTTATGTTTCTGGGCGCTCTTGAAAGTTTTTCAGGTTACTTCGTGACGCGGTCAGCGTTGCCATGCGTGGAACGCGTTCCACCAAATTCCAGTTAGAACTTGGGCAATTTAAGGCTCCAACCAGCGCCTTTTATCATGTCATCAGGGAAACACGCCCAAGTGAGAGCCAGTGTTCAGCAACATGCATCGGCGAGTTTAATGCGTCTGTTTTTATTCAAAGTTCTGGCACGGGTGGAGATTTAATGGTGGAGTTGAAGCTGTGAACCCAGTCAAAGCCGGCTGAGGTTCAGGTGAAGGTTTGGGCCAGACTAGATGTCACACAGAATATAACCCACATGAATCCCCACTGTCTGGCAAAGGGGCACAAGAAGAAATCGGGGTTTTTCTGCTCTGCTTGGACTGTATTACGGCGCTGTTGCGCGCACAACGCGCGGGTGACAGCTTCAAATCCTCGGGTCTTTTTATAGCCGCCAGACAGACGCAGATTAAGACAGCTCGGTTCACCTCGCAGCAGCTACACAGCCTGACCCACGTGTGAGCACAAACCTGCTGTTGGGTTCCGGAACATTAGTGTCCCTGCAGCGCTGCAGTTTAGTGCAGCTCTATATTTACTCCTGCAGCGGCCTGGATCCTCCCGAATCCATCCGCCATCGCGTCCGACCGGCTGTTCATGGAAGAGTCGGGGCTGATCATGTAAACGAGAATGGGTTTAGGGCCACATAGGCTGAGGAAGAGGGACGAAGAATCCCTCAGAGGTCTGATCACCTGTTGCTTCAAGGTGACCTAGAGGCCAGCCGCCCCCAGCATTCCCTGCAGCTGCCCCCCGGAGGACCTGCACTTGTGCTGGAGGTCTAATTTAGGACCATGGTGAGTGCGGGACCAGCCTGTCCTGCACACATCGCTGATGTCGATAGGTTTTTCCACAGCAGCTCCCTCTGCGCCAGAACCCCCGGGGAGATTTATTTAGCTCCACTTTCCATCAGCCTGATGTGGTGCTGGCGACATCCGTGGTTTTACCCCCATGGCAGCTTTGTTGGGTGGGTCCAAGTGAACTATCACAGCTTTTACCTCAGCACATGGCCTGTGAATTATTACGCGTTGAAGGAGGCCGTTTCCATGTTTGTCATCATCGTGTCCTTGCACCAGTCCAGGTAGAGGATGTTGGGATGTAAAGAGGATTAAAGGAAATGGAGCTCACTTTTGCAGCTGTGTGTGCCTCAGCTTCACCCCCCCTGCTGACACCTTTACACTTACCCAGCATGCAACAGTGGAGTGGGACGTATGGGACTGAGAGGAATCCATCACGGACCAAAACGAGCCGCCGAGCGAGAACTTGAGCGTCGTTTTTAGCAATTAGCTTGTATTATTCTGCGGCGTCTGCCGCGCGACGCAACACTGACTTCCTGTGACATTAGAACCAAGGAGGTATCGAGAACGCGGATCAGTTTATGCCAGTTAAATGGAGTGGATCTAATGGGCTTTGCTTGGAAATGCCAGTGATGTGTTTGGTATGTTGTTTAGATGACTGATGACCGCGGCCGATAGCCGCCGCCAGTCTGGGAGACGTACAGCGTGGCGGGAAGGTCGGCACGCCGGGCGCCGGCTGTTTTCAATCGCTCTGATGCAGGTGACCCGACTCTGAGCCTTCAAAAGCCTCGTAAAAGGTTTAATTCCATAAGGTTTTGGCAGCGTGCTGCGAGTGTGGCTCAGGTGGAGCGGACGGGGAGTCGCGGCGTGTGCGAGCTGACTCGGGGAGGGGGTGTTCGTGCTGTCGGGCCGCCTCGTTTTGTGCTGCAGCTTTTCCTCGCGAGTCCTTTTCCCACATCCCGCAGCAAGCCCGGCGGTAGAGCGCGCCCCGCCCTGCTGGGAATAAACGTTATGAGTGACCG
The DNA here is from genome assembly GCF_003711565.1 of Takifugu flavidus. Classification (NCBI taxonomy): domain Eukaryota; kingdom Metazoa; phylum Chordata; class Actinopteri; order Tetraodontiformes; family Tetraodontidae; genus Takifugu; species Takifugu flavidus. Next base: position 1,693,958 of record NC_079531.1, on the reverse strand, counting down.
AATCCTGCTTTTCCTCAGTATTACAGTCTTGAATGCTGTGGGAGTAGAAAACCTGGAAATGAGTCAAAACCCACAAGCAGCTCCACTGCCATTTTTGTACATGCAGCATGAGCGCAAGAGCCCGGAGCCTAAAAGGAGCTCGCGCCAGATGCTTTGAGATGATCTTCTCTCCCCACGTTTGTCGCTCCTACAGCCATGTTTTCTGTGTTAACCTCACATCTGGACTGGAGGAGGAGTTCAGCCTCACCTGAAGGAATAAACCATCGATCTAGTTCACTTAGAAGTGGCAGTGCGGATTAGCTCCTCGGCTACTTAATCCAGTCCCGCTCTCTCACACGCCCTATTTCAGATTAACCAGATAATGGCACGCATGTGATAATCCCAGTTCAGAGGCTCTCGCACTTGAAGAAAAGAAAAATATTCGTTGCACGTTCTTTTCTAAAGATAGTGTGAACTCCCTGTCAGCCTCCTGCCCAGTTGTTCAACGTTTGGGATATTTTCTGACGTGTGTGTGTGTGTGTGTGTGTGTGGTGTCCCTCCGTGACCTCCATTGTCGTGTCCAACTGGCGTGAACCCTGTGAATCCTGCGTTGCGTCACAGCTGTAATTACACCAGCGCCGCTCTTGCATACCGGTGATTTTCCACCTGTTTCCTCCCTCCTCCGCCCACTCTTCCTCTCTTATGACCTCTCTTATGATGCAAATCTCAGCCTCTGTTCTTCTTTTGTGACAGCGTTTGTGTATATTTGTGCTGAATAGTTGACTGAAATCAGGGAGTTCTCCTGGTTGAGACCATGAAAGGAGTCTCCTTTCACTCCGGCTCTTTGGTTAACCTTTAACCAGGTCTGTTAACAGTGTTGATTATGACTGTACTGTGAAGGCAGGTGTGACCTTGGACCTTGAGACAATGGGGGGGTGTTAATATGAGAGTGGAGCTTGTGGAGACACAGATGGAATGTGCGAAGGCAAAATAAAAGTGGTGGCGACTTCCTGTAGAGCCTGACGAGACCGAACACGCAGCAGGATGAAGCTGCACAGCACTGACAGCACAGACGGTCCGTAGCGCTGCCTCCCAATCCCAAGCCAGGTCGATGTTCCCCCGGGGTTCCGAAGAGCGTTGCGGTCGATCAGCACTTCCTCCACATTTGTTCTGAACCGCGAGCAGAATGTTGGAGATGGTCGGGATGGTTTGAGTGGGTGGAGCCCACGCCACCTTTTGGATCTGGTGAGGATATTTCTGTGGGATCTCGTACCGTCGGTCGCTCCGAGACGTTATTATAAATATCACTCTTGATAATCCGCCGCCGCGAGTTTGAATCCCGCGGCTGCCGCGGTTCCCCAGCTGACACCCCAGCGCGGCCCTGCCCAGTCTGGGACAAGTGTTTAGACTGGACGGAGGCTCCTGCTGGGGTAAAGAGCAGCTGTTCTCGGGGTATTTGCTGAAGTGGCCGGAACGCCAACCGCGTTGCTGCATTAATCTCACATTATTAATCTGATAACATGTCATAAAAGCCCCCAAAAGCCTCACTGAAACCCCGGTGCCTTGACGCAGAGCAACAATAGTCTCTGGGCCGGGACAGCTGCCGTCACGTCGAGCGTGCCGTCATTGTTGGAGCCACACGTGTTCACCCCGTGACACTTGTGTGACCCGTCCCAGCAGACGGTTAGTCATACTTGGCAGCATTTCCGTCATTACTGGGAGGATGGATGGAAGGACGGGACGGAGCGGAGCTGTCTGGCCACAGGAAAGGGCCCAGTCGGGGCGGCGACCTGTAGCTGTCTCCAGGTGGGAGAGGGTATTGCTGAGTGAAACCCTCCAGAGATTCCTCCCAGTTCTGGGAGTTGCCACATCAATTTTGGTGCATTCAGATGGCGCGTAGGAGGAGTGCAGGAACTTATCTGACGAGCTATCGCTCGGGTTTCTCACATTTTCGTGCTGATTTTCTTCTCGACCTCTCTCCACCCATACACCCTTCCTTCCTCCCCCTCTGTCATTCCACCCCTGTGTGATGCACAGCTATAGAACAGCTGAGAACTTTAATGACTGAAGAGGTTTCCTCCCTCCTGCTAGATTAGATACAAAATTGAATATCAGTAAAAATCTATGACAAACAAAGAAGAATTTCCCTGTTTGCTTTAGCTGCCTGGTTTGGTTTTGTCCTGGAACTCCGCTGTTATTAATGTCTAATCAGCAAAAAGGAAATGCTGGGAGTAAACAGGAAATTCAATGTTTAGAAATATGTCATGCACTCATGCTGATAGGTCTAACTGTAGTGCTTCCTTATTGACTTCGCTGCCAAGCTTATTCATCAGCGGATAGTTACAGGCTTTTAAATTGGATCGTTCACACTCGTAGATTAGTTATCAGCACTGTTGTGCATCAGGGAGGCGTTTTAAACTGCAGCAAAAGTCCGTCTCCATATAAGGCCAGATGGGTATAAATACACCTCAGAGGGCCGCTATTCTTTCAGGAGGCCGGCGGAGGAATGATGTGAACTGAAAGACTGAAGAGGCAGAGAGGAGAAAGTAAAGAGAACGAAGACCTGAGGCCCAGCGGGACGGTGCTAGGAAAGGGTGGGAGTGGGGGTTGTGGGGGTGGAATATGGCCAATATTTTGAGTTCTTTCTCCGCGTGTCACCACTTGCCTGCTGACTGTGGGAGAGGAGGGTTTTTTTTTTCCCTTCTCACCATGAAGCTTAAAAAAAAAAAAAGTCACGCTTTTATAATAACAGGACAGTAGAAGTCAAGGCCTTCATTCAGTCCTATCTTTGTTTGTGCTTCGTGTTTTGGGTAAAAGCGCCGTGTGTTAGCCTGAGCGTCTGGTTCAGCGCTGGCGATGTCTTGATTGATAAATAAACCCACCAGGAATTCCCTCGGTGACCTGGTAGATTTAAGCTGCCTCCTCCTCCATCCAGACCAGATTACATCTTCATGGAATATTGTAGACTTTAGGAAATGCCTGCATGACCCAAGTGCTGCCACAGTGGAAAAGAGGTGTGTGTGTGTGTCTCTGTGTGTGTGTCTGTGTGTGTCTGTGTGTGTGTGTCTCTGTGTGTGTGTGTGTGTGTGTGTGTGTAAATGTAGATGACGTCTTTATGGCCTCCTTCCAGTTGGAGGATTTTAGGATTCGGCCTGTCCCCTCGGTGGAAACCTCTCGCTCTGCTGCGGCCGGTTACGCACGGACGCCCGCGAGGACGCAGCGATTGGCTGAACCCAGAGCAGCGAGGGCGGCGACAGGGGGAGAAACGGGAAGATCTGGAGTGCATCTCTCTTCCGGGAAGCCCCTTGTGTCAGTACAAGGGCAGACAATGCTGAGCTGGCGTCAGGACCAGTGAAGGCTCGTGCATGATCAGGCCTCCCGATCCCTCGCCAACTTCCTGCTTCTTATCCTCGTCCTCGATTCTCCCATCCAGATTTTTCTCTCTCCTCTGCCCACTCCTCTGGTTCTTGGCTCTCATTTGCCGCCCACATGGTTTGCATTCTTTGGCTCTGACATCACAGGCTCGCTGCTCTGCCATTTATTTTTCTCTTTTTTTTCTGTTTGTCTTACTCTCTTTGTTCTTTTCCTCCGTTCCCTCGACGTTAAAGCCTCCTTGTGACTTTGTGATTCGGTCGTCCCGGCTCCTCTCCCAAGGCTCCCCGACGGTTGTGATCCGCGGAAAAGGCCGAAGGTTCCTCCAATATTTATTGTCATAGCTGTTGCGTAACCTCTTGTCTCGGGACCGAGCGCAACAAGGGCTTTGACCTCCGCGGGAGTTCAGGGACGCGCGGCCCACGGAACCGCGTGCAGAGCGGAGCAGAAACTTGGGTTTGCTTCTAACGGCTTCCACCGGGGGATCGGAGCGCCTCGTTCGTAGATTACCAAACGGCTTCGCCCACAAGTTGACCAATCCGCCAAAGCTCTATTGAAGGAACTCGTGTTAGAGGAACAGACGTGAGGTTTAGAGGCAGCTATGATGCAATTCTGCCACATAGACGAGGCAATAAAGGCGACGGGGGTAATTATGTTTTGCATCGTCAAAACAGAGCATTTCATTTCCAATATTAGTTCCTGGCTGATGATGTGCATCAACAGCCTCAGCATTAGTCCCCCCTGGGACAGGGACAGGGACAGGGACATTTACCGGTCCCATCTCATGGCGGATGGCTCCATTCTCCTTTGACGTGGTAACTCAGTTTTGAGCTTCCTCAAATCTGCACTTGACTCGATATCACAGCCTCGTCATGTGAAAGCAGCGGGCCGGCGGCTTCACACACGCCCAGTTCAGTAGCTGTCGCCAGCTGTGCCAATTTTATAGCAGAATCCCTCACTTTTTTTCAGTGAAATTGTTATTTGTCTACACACAGTGTATTAAAAGGGTGCGACACTCACTGCGCTGGCTGTTTTATGCTGGGTCTCATTGGGAAATCCTGTCTCTGGGCGCAGTTTCACAACATTTTAAGCAATACGAGACCGCATTGGTCTTTACAGTCTTTACAGTGTGACCGATGGAGCTGAATCTGTCCCCGAGGCCTAAACTGATGCCCATGGTAACGTTTATGCTGCCAACGTAACCACGTTTTCCATATCAGAAACGTAGCTTCTTCTGGAAACCTTTCAGTTTCTATACCATAGCTGCCTGGCAGACGTTAACGGATAAGTCACTGCATCCCTGAGATCTATTTCTAATATTTCCTTTTTGGACGAGGAGAGAGTGTGGAACATTTCTATATTTATCCTTGATAATTCAATTTACTGGAGAGGAAGTGAGTGAGCAGGGGCGGAGAAAATGGTAAAAAAGAAGAACAGAAGGGGAAATGTGAGTTACGATCAGTAGTTTCCCACAGAGCCGAAGCCACAAGGGTTCCACATTCTAAAAGTGATCAGTGGGACTGAAGCCTTTTTTTAAAAGTCTTTCCGTCTACATGACACTGGCGAGGCGCACGTCCTTAAAACGCCATGGACCAAGCTGACGTGTTGCTGAGCCCTTTAATGACACTTTTATGATATTTGATGACCCCGTTGTCATTTATCTCCTTTAACCTCAAAGCTGGGTTATAATCGGGATGCACCTGCCTCGATCCGGCTGCACAAAGGTTGCACATGGTTGTAAAGCTCCTTTGAACAGAAGGATGCGGTACAATATTTAGCTTGTTTCCATGGCTTTATGAGCCTCAGTGGTGCTATTAAGAAATATCATTTACAGCCTCAGTGCTGTAAAAGACTGATTGAATGTGCTGCGTGACTCCTTGGATAAAGAGAGCGAAACAAGGCCCCAGCAGATTCACAGGTGGAGAGGATGTGAAAATATATTCATGTTGTGCTCACAATTAAAGTGTGCAGGAAAAAAGCGGAGTGGGGGTGAGAGCAGCAGGCACGAGAGGGTTAATGTGCTGCAGCTGAGGGCCACACCGGCGGTCAGTCCCAGCCCCTCCTTCCTCCAGCTCACTGCAGCTATGCCACCTCAACATCAGCGCTGGAACACACACCCGTGGAATGTTCACCCTGCTCACTTTTATCCTGCCGCGTTAATAAAGGAGGTTTCTCCTTGTTGTGTTGGGTGTTTGCAGCTGCAGCCTTCACGTCTGTTGTGTCTTGGTTGTTTCCTGTGGTCTCTGCAGTGTGTTCTCACACGCTGGTGAGAGAGACGCTTGGATGGAGAGAGAGCGACGGGAGGGAGAGGGAGAGCATCTGGACGACATTATTGAGATTCCTGCAGCAGGGGCTCTAATTATCCTTCTATACTTTGAGTTTAATTTCCGGGTGGTGGCCAGTAGAGGGCAGTGTGCGTTAGGAGTTCACTACTTTCCCAGGGAGTGTTCTGGTAGCTAGATGGTACCTGTAGAGGCCTCTGCAGGGCGGGTGAGGCAAATTACACCTGAAGCCTCAATCGAGATATTTAACCTGCAGGCTGTGATCGCAGTCGTTGGATCTCCTCTTATGCAGGTTTTAGGTCAGAAACAGCCTCGACTGAGAGTGAGAGGGGAGCCGCAGGAAAGGAAGAGCCCGTAGAGACATGAAAAGTTCAGCCCTGGTTGGCACCATGGTTTGGCTTTTTTCTCTTGGCTCAGCAGGAAGGTCATCCTAATGAGGCCTATAAAACCTGGCTTGACTCTTTGAAGCCACAGCTTGTATCCTCTTCCACCTAAGACGAGAATGTCTCGGCATCAGGAACTTCCGAGGTCTGCCTCACCTTTGAAGCCTGTTTGAAACTATGTCTGTGTGTGCAGATCCAGTATTATAAAATAAACAGGGCAGGTCACCTTCATTCTTCGCGCACTTCAGGCAGGAGTGACAACTTGAACACTTGAGCTCAGCTGGTTCGGTATTTGTGAACAAAAGGCTAAAATAAACATCAATCAGACGGAACATCGCCAAGCTTTCCTCATTGTATTAGATGTCTGCCTCCACCGGACCCGCCCACCGCCTGTGAGATGTCAGGTGTGATTAGCATTAACAAGCAGATGCATCTGCGGGGGGGTGTGCCGCTCAGTTCTGGCGCTAATTAGCGTCCCTGTAATGACACCAGGACAGTGGCGGTTAGTCAGTGTGGGTGGGTATTTTTTTGCGTGTTTTCTGCCATGTTGTGAGATGCTGCACTGCATTTCTGCCTCTGCAGTTAAATGGCAGCGAGAGAAGAGTGGGTGGGGGCAGGAAAAAGGCTTCAGCAGATGATTATTTATTAGCTTTTGTCGTATTTACTGTCGAGGAGTTTCCCCTTTCTCACAGAAATACTCCGGGATGTGGACGCTCTCTTCACCCTTCTGGCACGGGGCTCATTTTTCTTTTCTCATCCTTCTATTCTCTCCACGGGACGTTATGGCCAGATGTAGATATTTGGTGTGTGCACATGTAGTTAGCTCTCGTTTAGGGGCAGCAGGGAAATAAAACACACCGGGGAAGGATTTGAGTTTAAGCACACAGAGAGAGAGAGGGAGAGAGAGTAAAGAAGGAGGGGGGTTATGTGTCATTTAAAACAGGGACTATTTCCTTTGGACGAAGGGAGGGAGAAGAAAAGTGGGAGAATGAGTAAGAGAGACAGTGAGGTGTGTGTTAGACGTGTGTTAGCAGCAGTAAGAGGAGAAGCGATGGCAGCTGGGCTTCAGGACGGAGGGCAGAGCTTCTAAAAACAAACCCTCGGTTAAATAGAGGCTGGACGCGGTGCTGCAGGCCACATTCTTGCTGGACTATCGGCACGGCGGGGAGGAAAACACCCTGTCCAGATCTGGAGAGGGAGGGAGAGCAGGGCAGGAGCCATGAAGTACAGACCCTTGGTAAGACTTCTCACTAAGTCAGTGAGGGTTTGGGAAAATGCCTGTGGTTGAATCAGGGACCCGCGGCTGCATGTGTAGGTTCCCTCTCTGCTATCCTGCTGCACTGACTGAGTCTGGAGGGTTTTAATCTCCATTTCAGTGGTAAAGAAGGTAAAAAAAAACGTGTTGGTGGGCTTCATCAGCCATCCCAACATTCCCAGGAATGATCCCAGCATTCCCAGGATATATTTCTTACACTCTGGACATGTCATTGGGAAGGGAGGCACATATACCATAGCAGCGCCAGACTGGACATTCTACTGAACATGTGGAAGTCTTTAAACGCTCCTTGCTGATGTCAGCATCTTTTCAGCCCCACTCTGCGTTTGTTACCTTGATAGCAGAGCTGTTTGCACAGAAAACGTTCTGATATGTGAGAAGGTGTGCCCTCATTGCCACCTGTGTGTGTGTGTGTGTGTGTGTGTGTGTGTGTGTGTACCTCTCCGGGGTGAGGCAATCACACGGGGGTGTTTTGTAACCGGGCAGCATTCTTTGGCACCGATTGAGGACTGTGGATCTTCATGAAAATGAGGTTTACTATGTAATCGTTGAAATCAGAGTCGGTCCGAGTTCCTCTTAGTCATGCTGTGCTGGAGCTCTCATGAGGATTTAATAAACATTTATGAGCGTTCTGTGCTCGTGCAGCCGTGCGTGCGCAGGGTGGACAGCACGCTGCACTGACAGATTCCTGACACACTTCTCAGCGTTGCCGGCTGTGCGTCGGCCTGTTCGGGCTCGGGTTCGTGTCGTTTCACCCTCAGAGTTTCTACGATGCAAAAAAAAAAAAAAAACTTGTTAAAGAAGTTTAACAAGTGAACCAGGCGACTGTGTGATCAGTGTCAAGGGGAAACAGGGGAGGAGCATCACCACGGTGGAGCCGAAGCTAATTCAGTCTTAACTAATGAATAAAATCCTGGTAAACCTGAATGAGTTCAGGTTGTTTTAGGGGCGTCGGTTTGGGATTTCCATTCTGTTAAATGTCAGAATGTCCTGAGGTGAGAGTCGTGTTCTTTTAAATGCCTCTCCCGCAGCTGCTGGTTGCCTTGTTTTGCCCACACGTCCCCTGGTTTCGTAGTCTCTCGCCCCAGCCCGCCACCCCGCCCTGCCCCGCGGAGCCAATTTTGTGCTTCAGAGTCAATTTCTTTACAAAGGGTGGAAAAAAAAACCAAAAAACAACAACCCAGTTTTTGGGAAGCGTGTCGCCTGCTGATTGATGGAAAAAGGGCGCACCAATAAATCAGCATCTCCATCAAACGTGCTGCAGGACAGGTGCTTTGATTGGTTTCGGATAACAGCATAAATCCGTCCGGGAGCGCCGGAGCCGGTTGGATGAGGTTTACACAAACGGTCTGACACCTGAGCTGTGTGTACACACAACGCAGCGTAAAGGTCACACCGCTACGCTTCACACATCCAGCTAATTTGTCCTTCGTTCATTGCAGACTTTAGCTGTGGATGGGAGAGATGCTGCACAGATTCTATCGATGTCTTAACGTTAGCGTAGCGACAGGTCCTAGCGGAGTTCCTCAGGTCCGCCTCAGGTCTCCTGCTAACCTGCTCACAGCCGCCTTGTTTGCTGCTCAGGATGTGGAAAGTGTGACGGCATGTCAGAGCCGGGTAGGCACGTACATGGCGTGTTCCTGTGATGGGGTGGGGGTCCGACGTGCGCCGCTACGCTTAGGAAAGCCAAACAGTGAGAGCGGTATTGGGGAAACAATGAAGTAATGCAGCGAGGGTGCGAGACTGAAAGAAGAGGGGAAAGTGGATGAGGAAAAGGAGGGGAGAGGTGAGGGGAAAAGCTCTGGTTTCTTTCCTTCAAAACATCCATGCTTGGAACGCTGTAATTCCAGGCTATCTTTTCTTTTTTTTGCTTTTGGTTTACCCAGTTCCAATATAACTTTACTAAATCCCAGTCACCCTTTTTAGCGCTTTACCTTCCTTCCTCACCACTTCCCGGTGCCTCGCTGAGGCGTTTAGCCGGAATTCTGCAGCCGAGCGGAGTTGAAGAAAACCTGCTCGATTGTCTCTTTAATCCGAGAGTTGAACTTTCCACTCCAACACACGTGGGGGATTAAGATATCAGAGATGGGGAGTGAGAACGCCCGAGTCATCACCAGATCGTGGAGATTAGAGGGGAGTCAGCTCCGACGGCCTTCCCCTCTCGGCCTGGACGCGCTCGTCGACGTGCTATAAAGATAAAGTGCGGAGGTGGGCCAGAGAGCTAATGATGGTCGGTCTAAAGAGACCCGCTGAACCCTCTGAAATCCGGGATCACGTGCACGCTCGTCAGTTTTCTGATTCCTTTCGGTTCGCCGTCGTGTTGTTGAGGCTCGGGATGTGTGGAATTTCAGGGAGTATTGGAATGGAATGAAGTTGAAGGGCTGGACTCGCATCCATTACATCTTCACTCCTCTCCGTGTTTTTCCCTCCTGCACTTGTGCGCTAATTAATAAGTTATCTCCTCCCTCAAGCTTTGCCGTCGTTCCTCCTCATCTCTGCCTCTCTGGGGGGATGGAGATTACTGTACTGTAACACAACAACAACACCTGCTGTACGTGTCACCCGCACCCTCCAGGAGAGTTCAGTTGCTTTTAGCTGCATCCGACGCCGACCTGATCATGGATCTGGCCGACATTCGCAGCCTTGTGCTCAAAACTCAGACGTCTATTTTAGAAAAAGGCTTTCTCGGATTCAGCGACGTGAAACATGTGGGTTCGCCTTCTGGCTCTGCATGCTTTGAGGTAGGTTTGCACCTGGGGTTCGGTTTTGGTGCAGATTTCTGCGAGACCTCTGCAGTAATGGCGAGACTAGGATCGCAATGAAAGAAGGAGCGCCGCTGAGCCGAGGGGAGGGTGGAGGCAGGGTCGGACGCATATACAGCTGGAGAAACATGCCAGCGTGATTTCACCACGCCGCGTTGTTACAGAGAGCGTTTGGATGCGAGTTGAGCGCGGAGCCTTGAGATGAATCACCGTATGTTGAAAGAAGCTTGATTCTTGCAGCGTTGATCTCATATAGAACCACAGCCCTGTGTGTCCTGCACAGTGTCATTCACTTTATAGATGTCTTACATGTTCGGGTGTTATGTCATTCAGCTGCTGACCCTCCCTGCTTCTTCCTTTCCAGGTGGTGGCTAGTGACGGGGTGCGGGCTATGATGGAGTCGGCCCTGACAGCCAGAGACCGGGTGGGCGTGCAGGACTTTGTTCTGCTGGAGAACTACACCAGCGAGGCAGCGTTCATAGAGAACCTGCGCAAGCGCTTCAAAGAGAACCTCATTTATGTGAGTGAGAGTTCTGTCGATAAAGCTTTTTCACCTCGCTGTTCAAGGCCGGTCTAGAATCCCTTCAGTCGCATCCTTTTCGGCACGTTTTGGGACATTTGTGTCTTCTCTCCACAGACGTACATCGGTTCGGTGCTGGTGTCCGTCAACCCGTACAGAGACCTGGAGATCTACACCAAGGACCACATGGAGCGATACCGGGGGGTTAATTTTTACGAGGTCTCGCCACACATGTAAGAACCAAAGCTCTACTCTTGTTGAAAGAAAGGTTCTGAAGGAGCAGCAGAACCTCTGTCCTGTTCCTCCCAGGCAGTCACATATGGAATACATTCGTTTTCCCATTTGACTGCCAGGATTAAAAGCGTGCGTGTTGGAAGGGGTGATTTACGACAGCTCTTAATGACTGGAGATGAAACGCCGATGATTTCATGTTGTAGCTCAGAGTGTCGATGGCAGAACCGCTCACACTCGGGCTTTTGTGCCGGTCCAACGTTGAGGCAGTTTTAAAGGCTGCCGCAGGAAGTTTTAGACAATTCCCCCGTTAAACCCTCCCAGAGGGCGTTCCTGAGACCTGGAGTGGCGCTGGTGCCACCCGGTAGCCTCTCTGTAAACGTCTGTCCGTCTGTCTCTCCGAGTGGAAAGACGGATCAGCTGTAGCCAGCAGAGGTGGAGGGAAAACTGGAGGCAGAAGTGGAAAGAAAAGTAAACACAAGATGGTACCAGGCAAGAGGATTCCTCCCCTGAGAGGGAATTCCTCTGGCCTAAACCTGACCTCTCAGCCCTCCTCCATATCACATGCACACACACACACTGTCACATCATATAAAAGATGGCTCGCCCACAACTCTGAGTGGGTTTCTGGTGTCGGTCATGTTGGAACAGGCTGAACCAGCAGAGTGGTGCTGACGGCAACCACTGATGGATGATACTGGGATTAAAAACAGGCTCTACTTGACTTGATTAATCCAGCATATTTCCATATTTTGCTGCCGTATGTCACATTCACACGCATGTTTTCAGTCTCGTTGCTACAAACCGCAAACGTTCGCTTCCTCTTCCACTTTCACAGCTACGCAGTGGCGGACAACTCGTACCGGTCCCTGAGGACGGAAAGAAAGGACCAGTGCATCCTCATCTCTGGGGAGAGCGGCGCCGGGAAGACCGAGGCCTCCAAGAAGATCCTGCAGTACTACGCCATCACGTGTCCGGCCAGCGAGCAGGTCCAGCTGGTGAAAGACCGCCTGCTGCAGTCCAACCCTGTGCTGGAGGTGAGCAGGCTCCTTATCTGTTGAGCGATGGGCTGCAGAACAAAAACGGGGCCTCGATGACACTGGCTGGATCACTTTTGTGGTAAAACAGCGTGTTGATACATCTGGGACTTGGCTTCTTCTCTTAATAAATGTCAGCGTCTCCAAAATGCAGCGTTCATTCAACATTCTGAGCTGTAATATGTCACCGTTGGTAACGTACTTTGGCCTTATCGGTATACCCAGCAGAGTCACAAGAGGCTTTGTTTTGCTTAGGCTTCGGCTTGAGTAAATGTGCAGCGGCCCCCAGGGGCCACAATCAGCGGGGATCTTTTGTTTTCAGTGGCAGTTATTCATTTATCTGGGAAATCTAAAAGCTCAGCGGGGGAAATTGGGCAGCCTTCACGGGACGGCCTGCGGTCTGCGTCTGTATGCCGGAGATTAAAGGACTCGGAGGTGCAACACGTGACTGAAGCACTTGTTTTGATGTCTGACATGTCTCTGCCAGATGAGTTCCAGATGTGTGCAAGCGTGAGCGTGCACGCCGTGTCCTGTAATCTCTGCTACCGTGCAACACTGCAGGGACTGTTTCTCACTGCTGCCTCCTCGTCGAGCGCCCTTCCATCCATTACCTCTTCTCTCTCCGCCCCAACAGGCCTTCGGCAACGCCAAGACGTTGCGTAACGACAACTCGAGCCGCTTTGGCAAATACATGGACATTCAGTTTGACTTCAAGGTGAGGAGGGTCGTCTGATTTCCTGTCTGGTTGGGTGCCGACAACACCAAAGCACAGTTTGAGGTTTTGCTTCGATATGACAAGGATGCAATATTTAATATACTCTTTTTTGTATGTGTGTGATTGGTCACGTCACTCCTCCCTCTTTATCCCTTTTTGGGCACATCAACTGTATTATTGTCTGACACAAACTGCATGATAAATCCAACATGGTACCTCAGTACCCCGGCCTGATCCTCTCCTCCTCCTCCTCCCCCTCCCCCCGCTGCTCCCCTTTCTCTCTCTGGCCATGCTCACGTCGGCAGGGCGCCCCGGTGGGAGGCCACATCATCAACTACCTGCTGGAAAAGTCCCGCGTGGTTCACCAGAACCACGGGGAGAGGAACTTCCACATCTTCTATCAGCTGATTGAGGGAGGAGAGGAAGACCTGCTGAGGCGCCTGGGCCTGGAGAGGAACCCCCAGCAGTACCAGTATCTGGTCAAAGTATGTATCTGATACCACAACCAATGAAATTATTCTGGTCTGGTGACGGTGGCTCTTCTGTGTCAGACATGCAGCCGAGGCTCATGGGTAATATCCTGTCAAGACTGGCCTTTCCTGCCAAACTTCCACACAAGACATGATTGCACTTCAGTTTTGATTTGCTTGATGCAACATCTTTGTTCCCCAGGGGAAGACCTCTTATCAGCACCTCGTAAACGTAGACAGTTGAACTTGCAACGATGCCAGTTCATTAACTGAGTGAAGTCATTGTGCAGCCACACCTCGGCCCCGAAGAAAGACATAAAACCTTAATGGTGCAGTCTGTCTGTCACCCTGCGTGTCTCCCTGTGGGAGTTCTGCTTAATAGGCTCTCAGCCAGGGACACGCAACTGGAGGAACCTTCCTCAGGGGGCGAACGCGCCCGGTACTGGCTGAAGCCGAGCACACACGAGCAGCACTAGCAAAAACAACTCGTGTTTGTGCAAGAAGGTGTTTATCAGCGCGCATAGGTCGGTGTTTACTTCACGCCTAAACGCCTGCGTGCACATTCAGGCTCCTTCTGCAGGACGTTCAGACTTTGATGAGAGAGTAAAACCGCTGCTTCACTGTTAACGTGTGCTCTTTCTCCTCAGGGTAACTGTCCTAAAGTGAGCTCCATCAACGATCGCAACGATTGGAAGGTGGTGAGAAAAGCCCTGACCGTCATCGGCTTCAACGAGGATGAGGTGGAGGTAAGGACCCGGACTCTTCATATTAAGCCTCCATGTCTGGGTTTGCACCAGTGCATTGTGGGAGCTGTAAAGTCCAGGATATCTCAACAGCCCTTCATTTTCAGCCGAATTGCCTGAAGTCTGTATCTCAGGGGATCCTGTTGCAGTTGTGGCAGCTCCTCAATCCTGGAAACGGGGAGCGTCTGCGCACATGCGACAGCTGAAGTGTGAAATGGTGTTTTCAGCAGGTTCCTCCCCCTCAACTGGAGCGCTCGCATTTTTTAGATCGCTCCGCGTGTTCTTCTGGAATGCGAGCTAATCAGATCCAACCTAATCCATCCACTCGAATCGTTATCTCCCTGAGAGCTGTGGCATTTTATCATGCTGCACCTTTGTCCCCTTCACTTCCTGCCCTCCACCTCTTCCTGACCGCTTATTTTCTCTCCCTCTGTCAACTCCATGCAGGAGCTGCTGAACATAATTGCCAGTGTGCTCCACCTGGGGAATGTGCAGTATGGAGAGGAGGAAGGCATTGCTCACATCCCCGCTGACACACAGATAAAGTACCTGTCCAGGGTAAGAAAGTGAAGCCAAGAGAACAAAACATACCTAAAGAGCACACACACACACACACAAAACTCTCCAAGCTGCAAAGGAAGGAAGACATCATTGATGCACCTTCAGCCCCTCAGCTGCATCCCCCTTAGACGTGTGTGTTGTCACTGCGGAGGCTGTGCTGCGTGCTGAAACTGTCACACTTTTCCAGTTGTTAGGAGTGAGCGCGTCAGTTCTGACGGAAGCACTCACGCACAAGAAGATCATCGCGAAGGGAGAGGAGGTACGTGTGGACAGGCGCTGTTGTTGAAGCGTCCAACACTCGTATACACATCTTTACCGTCTGTGTAATGTCTGGTTGGGTCTGCTGTAATTATGTTGTGACTGCTGCTGTGTCACTGTTATTCTCTGTGTGTGTGTGTGTGTGTACGTGCGTGTGTGTGTGTTTCTTTTCTATTAGCTGATGAGCCCGTTGAACCTGGAACAAGCATCGTCAGCACGAGATGCTTTGTCCAAGGCTGTGTATGGACGAACCTTCACGTGGCTGGTTAATAAGATCAACACTTCGCTGACATATACGGTATACACACACACACACACACACACACACACACACACCACACACACACACACGTACACACAAACGCAGGCCATTATCCAGCCTCTGTAGCGCAGAGTATGAATATGCGTTGCAGCACAGCTCCCCCTTGTGGACACATAAAGTCAATGTTTCAGGGTTGATATGATTTTTATTTCATGGTTTTCCTTTAACAGGTCCAGAGCTAAGTTTTCTTGTCTTTCTCCAAACAGGATGACACTTCCAAGTACTACTCTGTCATTGGCCTGTTGGACATTTACGGTTTCGAGGTGTTTCAAAACAACAGGTACAGTATTTACAGTCGGACTTTTAAATCTTTTAAAAAAGTAAGATAAGTAAGCGTGTGTGAGTTAACCTGTCCCGATCCGCAGCTTTGAACAGTTCTGCATCAACTACTGTAACGAGAAACTGCAGCAGCTCTTCATCGAACTCACCCTCAAGTCCGAGCAGGAGGAGTACGAGGCCGAAGGCATCACGGTCGGACACCGTTTTCTTAATCCACAACACATTTCCACAAAGCTAAATCGTATTAAGAGTGTTTTAACACAAAGCTCCTGATGGGATTATAATGCAGTTGTGTGTTTCCGAGATAAATGTTTCATCTAATTTACGTCCCTGCAGCTTTACTTTCAATCAAAGGGCCACCCCAATCAGAAATGACCCTTGGTGACGTGATTATTTGTTCATTAGTTATTTTACTTTGGGTCTTCTCTCGCTGTCTTTGATTTTCTGCATCTGTCCGGTTTCCTTTGCAACAAAAGCCTCTTGTCTTCCGTCTCTCATAAATTCACCGGTCGCTGAGCGAAATGTGGGAGAAACGTGGCCGCACCTCTCAAAGAGGCCATTATGATCTGAGTCTGTGGGCTTCTCTCTTTGTCATCTGTGTGGAAATTATGTGTCTAGTGCTGAATCATCCCGACTCTGTTGCTCTGATCTCGCCGGTGATGCAGATGTGCGTGTCCACGTGTTCAGTGGGCGTGTCAGGATTCCTGAGGCTCTGATTTGACATTGTGTGTTGTGAACACACAGAAGGTGATTTTTTTGTGCATTGTTTTTCCCATGATGCAGTGGGAGCCGGTGCAGTATTTCAACAACAAGATCATCTGTGACCTGGTGGAGGAGAAGTTCAAAGGCATCATCTCCATTTTGGTACGGAGAGGCTGAAAAAAAAGGTTTATTTTCAAAGAACTTGTGAGGAAAACAGAAGTTGTGTTGGACTGATGGTCTTTTCCGCCCCAGGATGAGGAGTGTCTGCGACCGGGGGACGCCAGCGACTTCACCTTCCTGGAGAAGCTGGAGGACACCGTTGGAGGACACCCGCACTTTGTCACGTCAGTTCAGTCCCCGCCCTTCCGTCCTGCCGCTCTCACGCCGTTATTAATCCGCTGCATTTGTGTTTCCATCCAGTCACAAGCTGGCGGATGCAAAGACCCGGAAGTTAATGGGCCGTGAGGAATTCCGACTGCTGCACTACGCCGGAGAGGTGAACTACAACGTCAATGGTGTGTGAATCCTGCTTGAAGCCCGAGCAGAAGCAGCAGATACGCGAAGATAATGAATAAAAAGTGATAACGGCGTGTTCATTTTTGCTCTCGTGTCTGTCAGGATTTCTGGACAAGAACAATGACCTGCTCTTCAGGAACCTGAAGGAGGCGAGTTCTCATCTATTTCCTGTTGCAGTGTTTGAGGAAGTGTGTTGTGGTTTTAATAAGTGTGTTGTTTGTGTGTTGGCAGGTTATGTGTATGTCCGAGAACAAGATCCTGACGCAGTGTTTTGACAAGGAGGAGCTGAGCGACAAGAAACGGCCTGAAACGGTGAGATCTGTGTGTGTGTGTGCTTGTTTGTGTGTGTGTGTGTGTGTGTGTGCATTTTCCAGCATCTCTTTCTCACAGCACAACAAACAGAGGTGTGTTTCCCTCAGTTATGGTGAGTGGGTGGTCTGATGCGTCCCACTCTCTGAAGAATGCCCTGACACTTGTGTGCCCTTCACTCACACACACACGCACACACACACACACACACACACACACACACACACACACACACAGCTGCCACACTGGTCCCAGTGTTCTGGACTGGGCTGCCCAGCCTCTGCTTGTGTAGATTTTCCCAGTTGATCATCCCTGTTTTCGCTCTCTCGCCTCCTTTTCTCCTTCCCTGACCTTCCTCTCTTCTTCTTCCCCTCTTCGCCGCCGTCCGTCTCACATCGTTTGCTTCTGCTCCTTCAGGCAGCCACGCAGTTCAAAGCCAGCCTGGCGAAGCTCATGGAGATCCTCATGTCCAAGGAGCCGTCGTACGTCCGCTGCATCAAGCCCAATGACTCCAAACAAGCAGGTAGGAAGTCCGTTCTCACGCAGCCAAAGTTCCAGTGTAGCAGCAGCAGGGTTACGCAAGAGTCCTCGTAAACACCTCTGACGCGGCTGAGCAGCTCCAAGAGTTGAATATTTTCCCAGGGTCGGGATTTTAATCTGGAGCTTTCGCTAATTCCAAACCAAAACAGGTTGTTTTCATCAGCGTGAGCGGCCCGGCGTTCCTCCCCGTGTGGTCGTCAGCACATCCAGCCGGCTGTTGTTCCTCTCCACAGTGGCCCTTTTGTTTTCCTCCCGTTGTTTTCCTCCCCTCTGTGGCTCCCGCTTCCCTCCGTCAGTCCTCACTGGTTTTCTCTGGTTGGTTTTGGCCGACCTGACCTGAGCCCTCTCTCCCTCTGCCCCCGTCTCAGTGCGATTCGACGAGGTGTTGATCCGTCACCAGGTCAAGTATCTGGGACTGATGGAAAACCTGAGAGTCCGGAGAGCCGGCTTCGCCTACAGACGGCGTTATGAGGTCTTCCTGCAGAGGTCATCACCTGCTTTGTCTTTTTAATCGATACAAACACGAGAACATCAAGTATTTAATCCAGTATCCACATGCTGGTGATCGAAATAGCTTATAGATTTTATAAGCTTTTAATTAATAGATTTTAAAGTCCCTGAACCGCACTGGTGTGTTTAGGTACAAATCCCTGTGCCCGGACACGTGGCCCAACTGGCAGGGCAAACTGTCTGATGGAGTGTCCACACTGGTCAAACATCTGGGGTACAAACCTGAGGAGTACAAACTGGGAAGGTGAGCAGCACCACCAAAAGCTTTGCTGTACCCTTGAAACACGCTGTTTTGGCCTCTTCCAACATATTGTCCCGGGTCCCGTCGACAGATCCAAAATCTTCATCCGTTTTCCCAAGACCTTGTTTGCCACCGAGGATGCTCTGGAGCAGAGGAAACACGGCCTTGGTGAGATCTTCCTCTGGGTTTAAGGCAAATTTGCATCTTCACCGCAGATTTGATTGCTTTGTTTTTCTGTTTGGGTCGAATGTGCAGCCACCAAACTGCAGGCGGGATGGAGAGGCTACAGCCAGAGGTCAAAGTACCAGAAACTCAGGACCGCAGGTGAGGAATAAACGTTCTTCATTTGTGGCTCGATTGAAGATTTGTTCTTTTTCTTAATTTTTGAATCTTTCCTTGTAGCTATTGCCATCCAGGCATGGTGGAGAGGGATCCTGGCCAGGAGGAGGGCTCGGCGCCGGCGAGAGGCTGCTAATACCATCCGCAGGTAGTGCAGACCATCACGTGGTGGAACACCTGTTTTCTACATGTCTTTTAAACTCCGCCCCCTCCCCCAGGTTCATCAAAGGCTTCATCCACCGCCACCGGGAGCGCTGCCCCGAGAACGAGTACTTCCTGGACTACGTGCGCTACTCCTTCCTCATGAAGCTGCACAGAAACCTGCCCAAGAATGTGATGGACAAGAGCTGGCCGACGCCTCCTCCTGCCCTGACCGAGGTGGGACACACACACACACACACACACACACACACACACACACACACACACACACACACACACACACACACACACAGTCAGACCTGCAGACTCTGACATCTGGTCTGGGTCCTCAGGCATCGGAACACTTGCGTAAGCTGTGCATGCAGAACATGGTGTGGAGCTACTGCAAGAAGATCAGTCCCGAGTGGAAACTCCAGGTGAGCGTCCTGTCATCCCAGTCTGTGGCGTTCCTCCTCGTCTCCTCTCCTCCTCTCCTCCTCTCCTCCTCGCCTCCTCTCCTCTCCTCTCCTCTCCTCTCCTCTCCTCTCCTCTCCCCTCCCCTCCCCTCCCCTCCCCTCCCCTCCCCTCTCCTCTCCTCTCCTCTCCTCTCCCCTCCCCTCCCCTCCCCTCCCCTCCCCTCTCCTCTCCTCTCCTCTCCTCTCCTCTCCTCTCCTCTCCTCTCTCTCCTCCTCCTCCTCTCCTCCTCTCTCCTCCTCGCCTCCTCTCCTCTCCTCTCCTCTCCTCTCCTCTCCTCTCCTCTCCTCTCCTCTCCCCTCCCCTCTCCTCTCCTCTCCCTCCCCTCCCCTCCCCTCCTCTCCTCTCCTCTCCTCTCCTCTCCTCTCCTCTCCTCTCCTCCTCGCCTCCTCACCTCCTCACCCCCTCACCGCATTTGAATCCGATCCAACAGATGGAGCAGAAAATGACGGCCAGCGATATCTTCAAGGACAAGAAGGACAACTACCCTCAGAGCGTTCCCAAGCTGTTCGTCAACACCAGACTCAGTGAGGCTCAAAGAGTTGTTCCTTGCTGACTGTTCCCGCATGTTCAAAACATTTTAAGCGTCCCTTCCTCTCCCTCAGACGGGGAGGACCTCAACCCGAAGGTGATTCAGGCTCTGGGCAGCGAGAAGATGAAGGTTAGTCGCGCCGCCGTTGTCAGGTCCGAGCACCGGCGCCAAAGTGTCTCCAAACGTTCCCGTCGTGTTTGTGTTGCCAGTACGCCGTGCCCGTCACCAAGTACGACCGGAAGGGCTACAAGGCTCGATCCCGCCAGCTGCTGCTCACCTCCAACAGCGCCATCATCGTGGAGGACGCCAAAGTCAAGCAGCGCGTCGATTACGCCGCCCTGAAAGGTCCTCGCTCACTTTGTTTCTGCGTCGGTATTAAAGAGGTTCTTATTTCTTGGACGCTAACGCCTGGTCCTGCAGGTATCTCGGTCAGCTCGCTCAGCGACGGCCTGTTCGTCCTGCACGTGCCCGCCGACGACAACAAGCAGAAGGTGAGAACAGCAGCTTCTTTTTGAACGAGCCCGTCGGGCCCAGCGGGAGGACTTCATGGTCTGCCGCTCTCCTCGCAGGGAGACGTGATCCTGCAGAGCGACCACGTCATCGAGACGCTGACCAAGATCGCCATCTGCGCCGACAAGATCAACAACATCAACATCAACCAGGGCAGGTGAGGAGCCGAGCGAGTGGCGCCGAGCGAGCCCACGTCCGGTGCCTGACCACGCTGGTGTTCCTCCACAGCATCAAGTTTACACTGGGTCAGGGGAAGGAAGGGATCATCGACTTCACGCCGGGATCGGAGCTCATCGTGGCCAAGGCGAAGAACGGACACCTGTCTGTGGTGAGGCGAAAGAGCGGGAAAAAAAACCCTCTGTTCTCACGAGAATCCTGGTTTCACACGTGTGGGCGGGTCTCAGATAGTTTGAGTGACAGCTGTTTGACAGGAAATGACGCCTTTTTCTCACCTCCGTCTCTTACAGACGGCGCCCAGACTGAACTCCAGATGATAACTGCACGCCCGCCACCAGGAACCAAGTGACCCCTGACCCCTCCCACCCTCCGATCGCGAGCGCCGACCGTGATCTGCACCAGCCAATCAGACACCAGCTGTCACCACGCAGGTGGCACGTGCTTCCAATTAAAAACGAATAAAAACCCAGCAAAACTAATTGATATATTTATGTTTATATGTTATGTTTTGGATTAATACTGTTGCTGTTTAAATATTCTGATTTTATATGTAAAGCCAAGGAATAACGGAATATTTTGGTGCGTTTTTCGGCACCACGTGACTTTATTGTGCTTTATTTTGGAACACGACCAAGAGAGCGATGAGGGAAGAAGTCTGTTGGTGATGAAAATCAGGGTTGCTTCTCTTTCCCCTGTTCGCTGTTCTGCTTGATTGTTGGGCTTAATCGGCTTTTCCCACCGGGGTTTGATGGGGCGCCATTTTGGCTGACAGTACGTACGAGAGCTGTGAGTTTGAGGGATGGAATAGATGATGTATGTGGAGGAACGGTTGAAAACAGAACCTTGTAAGTGAGAGTGGAGTGAATGGTGAGCGGGGAGATGTTGAGTCGCCTCCACCCCAGGAGGAACCAGTGCCTTCGTTCCTGAACTATTTATTCAGGATGTCGGTCCAGCTGTTTATCAGTGAATGGCGCAGGAATGAGTCCAGCATTGTTTCGAAGCGCCGCTCCAGCTGCTCCAGCCCCATGTGGACCCTCAGCATCGACTTCTCCTCCTTTTGTCTCCTCTTTTCTGAAGCTTCTTGCTGTGACAGTTCTGATGAACACGTCCGTCATAGGTGTTCAAAACCCACTAACTCTTTCAAAATGTCAACTTTTTTTTTAAAAAAGGTTCAGAAATTCCACAACTACTGTCTTATTTTAATCCATTTTTTTAATTTTGCAGGAGAAATTAGTTTTTTTTCCTTATGTTTCAATGACCATGGCACAGAGTTCTGAATCAGCATTCGATGCTCAGCAGGACAATAACAATAACCAGCTTTAAAAAAGGCCTGTTTCTGTCCTGAAATCTGACCAAAGACCAGCCGTGAAAACTGTTTTTACCACAGGTGCTTTACAATGTTTCCGAGACTTTTCTTTTTCCTGCTTTTTTCTCAGAATTTACTTAACAATGGAACTTTTTGGCAGGTGGAATCTGCCAACGTGGGATTAGATCCTGCACTACAAACCAGCCAGAGATCCTGTTGATTGATGATTTATAGTTGTCTGATTTAAATATTCTTGAGTGTTGTTGTCAGGTGGGAGATCTGATGTACAGAATGTTTTCTGGGTTATAAATGAGCGACTCAAACCGACTGAGGTTTAATGGGAAACATTGAGAGTTAAATAGAAACACTTTATTCCTGTTTTTTAACATGAACTTGTGCCTTGACAGCTCACAACATGAGAGATTTGTGTTGAAATGTAAGAAACAAAGAAACCTCCCTGACAGACTCTGGTGTTTCTAAAAGGCTCCAGCAGCACACGAACGTCTCCTCTCTTTGTTTTTGTCGAGCTGCAGATTTGCAGGTGTTTTCGGTCCTGACTGACTGTAATCGCCACACAAATGTAACAGTCATGCCAACACACTAAAAAAAAGAAATACTAAAGATCTGAAAATTAAACACTGATCATTAAATATGGATAAATGGCTGTTTGTGTTTCTTGCAAATAATCAGAAAAAGGATTTTAAAAAAAAACTCCATTATGTTGTCTTACAAGATGTCAAGATTTAGATTTTTACACAGTACTGTTTTTGTGGTTATTTTAAAATGTTATAGGCTGCGGCTTGATGTCTAGCACTTCATACTTTGCAAAGACATGTATAGAGTTATAGCAGCATTTATAAATGTGCACAGATTGATGAAATCCCAAATTAGATGCATATGACACCGAAATGCTGCATTCCGCCACCAGATGTCGCCATTGGTGCGAATATTTCCGCCCCTCCAGGCTTTAAGTGTTTTTCTCTGCTCTATTGTTTAAAGAACACCGTCTCAATACACTCTGGTGGAAGTTTTTACAGCCTTTGTGTACTCTAAACCATAAATCTTCCAATATATAAAGACGTTTAATGTCATTTGTCAAAGCTATCATAAAATCTGAGCTTTGACGTCATTAAAAAACTGAAACAAATCAAAAGTTTGACATAATAAATCCTGGTTTTATTTCCTTATAAGATTTAACAAATCAGTTTTTTAAAAAAAACAACAATGCAGACAAGACGAGGGCAACGTGATTAAATGTCCTCCCGTGTTTGTTTTTGTCTCCACCAGTCTAACTTCAAACACTTGGACTGGTCCCCCGAGAAAAATTCTGCATTGAGAAATAACGCACATGTAATATTACAGCGCTCTGATTGGCTCCCGACGTCTCTATCTGCTGCGGGAGCCAATAGGGTGGCACCGTTGTTTGTGCACGTCTGGGTGCCGCTATAAAGCTGTAGCAATGAGGGATGAGAGGAAAAGTGTCGTTTCAGAGAAAGCAAAGAGTCCTGTGTGTGAGATTTCCACCGCTCCGTGGTGTTTTGTCGTCGGGGAACATCTGGGGCTGCAGAGGCGGCTTTGACTGAGGACGCAGGCGACCATCGTCCCCTCAATCCACAGGCGCAGGTAGGTCTGCGCGCCGGAGATGCTCCGGCCCGGGGAAGCTGACTCATGTTCTGGCTGCCGTTCGCACAAGAAATGAGCATCCCATCATGACGGGGGCCGTTATCGCGCCTGATCCGTGCGTTTTTCGTGCCCTTCCGAGCGGTTTCTTCTTTGTTCACTTGGCTGCAGAGATGAAACGGATGCGGGTTGCACAACTGTTTTAACTTGCAGGCGTTTTTACAGAATTAGTCATTCCGATTACTGGAGTGTTTTATGGATACCATAATATTCAAACCCAAATCACGCGTGAGAGGATTTCATCGGGTACGAATGCGGGTTTTATTGCGTTCGCCCGATGACCAAAGTAGGCTACGGAATGTTTCCAGCACTGCGTAAAAGTTATCATTAAAATTCCTTCTAAATCGCGCTAGATTACGGAAATCAGACGTGAGGCGTCAGATTAAAGTCTAGGCTGTTAAATCTGGAGTCTTTGTCTTCCCGGTCCGCTCTAAATGAACTGTCTTTGTTTCAGAAACATGACGGTAATTCCGCGGTCTGTTGATACCGAACAGCTGAGCGCCTCTTGTCGAGATGCGCGTAAAAGCACCGAAAATCAGCCGCTCTGTTCCGGAAAAAGAAAGGCATTGATTTCAAAATAAAAGCACCGAACGTTGGCATTTTAAAATACAGGCGTCCGTTATCATTCTATTTTTTTACATGGATTGAATGAATACTTATATTTTCCTTTTATGCCCTAACAGAAGTCAAATTAATTCCCTCCGTTAAAATGTCTCCAGCGGTCAGGAGAGGACTTTTATTTAAAATGCGGAATACAGTTATTTAGTTTTGGCCATCTTGACTCTGTGAGAGAAGGAGGAAGAGGAGGAGGCGGGGTTGTTGATGCAGATTGGAGGGGGGGTATATTTTGCGGATGATTTCAGTCCAGTTCAGACCAGTTCCAGGTCTTTCATTCACCGCAGTATATTTATTGTTCCCCGCTTCTCTCGACTTCTTTGTTCCAAGTTGCACAATAAAGCAATATTCTTTAATGAACTGGCATTTATGTTGCACAATAATGTAACTAACAAAGGAACACCCATTTGAAAATGTTCTGTATTGTTGTTATGGATTGTGTTGTGCATTCATGCGAGCCTTTTTATGACAGTTTAAGACACTTTTAGACATTAACTGTCATTATATCAATGACTGAGGAGGTACCTGAGAACCGAACCGCTTCTGTTGCGTTCAAGTGCAGATGTGTTTTCTGACAACACACACGTCTGATCGGTGCAGATCAGGGAAGAAAATTCGGAGATCCTCACAGTTCAGCTGATGTATTTATTTGCCATCAGCCCATGAGGCAATCGTGTCATGAACTTCAGATAATGAATAAAGTTGCTAAATTTGAGAATCAATCCCTCTAGTCTAGCCTAAACGTACAACGCCAGAATTCACACTTCTCAAAAACATTTTTTTCCAAACTCGTATTTAACCTTTAAATGCCCCAGTATAGTGGTCCTTCGCGTGGGTCTGAAGGTAACTTCGTCCTCACGTGCAGCTGCCTCACGAGCGATGTCACCAGCAGCCAATGGGAGAAGAGCAGGGAAACCCTCCGACCAATCACATCTGCTGATGGGCGGGGCTACTAAATATTTAAATAAAGAGTTGGGCACGTTTGAGGCCTCAGCTGTTATCTGTTTTCTATCTTCCTGCAGAACTCTAACACAGTACTGGGGTTTAATTAAAGGTTACACACGAATTTTGTTGGGCTGTTTTTTTGTTTTTTAAAAACTGCAGCTTAGCAAATAAACAAAGACAAACAAATGGCAACTATTCTAAATAAACCAAAGGTGCCCAAACATTCAGAATGCTCCCAGGAAGGTCACATGATGAACTTTAATCTTAATTTAATATGCTAATTCTCTCACTGCTGCTGAATTCCAGGCTCCAGGCAGCAGCCCCCCTCATCCTCCAGCCAGGCCAGCAACGTGCCGATTCTGACCCAGCAAAGATGGCGCCCACGCTGGCCACAGCCTTCTCCCGCCGCTGGTGGATGGCGGTGACAGCGGTCATTGAAAACCTGCTTTTCTCCGCTGTGCTGCTGGGCTGGGGTTCCCTGCTCATCATGCTCAAATCCGAGGGCTTCTACTCGTACCTGTGTAAAGGACCAGGTGAGTTGATTCCGCCACCCATGGAGTCATTCTTCTTCAACAGTTTGGCTCATTTTGGGCAGATTTACCTTGTAATGTTATTCCAATATTATTTTAAAAGATCCGCAACATATGGCCTTGATTTAATCAATTCAAACAGGAAGTAGATAAGATAAGAAGCTCTTGTTTGATACACCCAGAGATGGTTTTCCCTGCAGGGCTGTGATAAATTATTGGCAGTTTATGGCCTCTGTGCTCTTAAGTGTGACGTCTGAGGACAGGCTGCTTGCATATTAACAAACACACCCAACAATTGATCCAACAGTTGGATTTCCTCAAGGGAAAAATTCAACGTGCGAGTGACAGCAGGAACGAGCGACCATGAATTGTTCAGTTATGCATCTGTCCCTTCTCCACGGTGATTATCATGGTTTTCTGACTGTCCCTTTCATCCCTTGATTGTGTCTGTGTGCATCTCTTTATTCCTTACAAGGGAGGAGTGATGAAAGGCTCACTTGATTCATTTTGGATAAGAAGCCTTTCAGTGTTTTCATCCCTCTCAAACAAATCACCAGACCCCATCGGAGACCCCGTCATTGTCAAAGAAAAATCTCATTTCAATAATATCCCAATACGAGCGTCATCTTTCCCTCTCAGAAGTGATGGCTCAGAACCCCAACACCAAAAAGGCCTCCCAAATGTAATAGCTGGACAGCCCTGCTGATTTGACTAAGCTCACTCAGTCATTTCAATTATTTAAAAGCTGATCGGTGTTTACATAAACCGCTTGTAATCAGCAGGATCGGAGTCTTATAATGAGTCCAATAACGAGTAACTGATACCACCACTGAGGAGGCTTTATTCCTCCTAACATCCCTGCGATCATGCTCTCGTTTAATATCGGAGCGTGTCGGGCGTCTGGGTGTAACCTACACACAGAGACACCACTGTGAAACCAACAGGCTGCTAAGAATCCCTGGTGATCATTAAACCTACTGAATGTGTAGGTGAGGCCATTTGACATCATCTGGATGAGCAGGCGTATTAAAAAAACACGGCCGCAACAAATGGTGTTGGCGCTGATTGGTTCTGGCGAGTCATCATAAGGAATCTTTAAAAAAAAGATATGGTGTGTGTGTGTGTGGGTGTGGTGTGTGTGTGTGTGTGTGTGGTCAGGGCTCTTCCTTTATTGACTCGGGTTCGCTGCGGTCATTCGATTAGTCGTCTGCTGAAGCGGACAGACGCCGCAGCCTTGTTTGAGTTCAACAGTCGCTGTTCCAGCGCACTCCAAACGCCACCCGGGCCCCCGGGGATCCTGGGCAAGCCTCATTTTTAGCTTTAGCATTTTAGCATCTATTAACCAGATGAAGCCGCCGTGGAGGAAATCCTGCACTGTCATGGTTACAGCCTCCGTCCCACGCCACCTTTGACCCACATACAGATGCGTTCTTCACCGGGATGCATTAGCATTCCCGCTTCCTGTTGTTGTCAAATTCTTCCCAGAGTTCAAGGTGTTGCGTCAGCAGCCCTCTATTCCCTCCTCCTTCTCAGCCAAATTCTCTAAGAGAAGATGGTGCAACAGCTGATTTCTGGGAAGCTGCAGACTGGAGCTGTTGATGAAACCAACACGCTCCGATGACTCAGGTTTTAGCCGCTCGCCCAGACGTCAAACATGTTGCTGACTGTTGCGTCTGTCATCGTCTTTACAAAACAAGTCAAGGTGAGCGGCGAGCCGTGTGCCCCCCCCCCCCCCCTCCCCCCGCACGAGCGCTCCTCTTCGCCTCGTGCCTGTCAGGACCGGGAGAGTTTCACTCACTGGAACTAAAGCGGAGCGACCAAAATAGTCCACGTGAACCCAGTGCACTGTTTACCAATGATTCAACACTGGTACGGAGAATTCCCCTGCACCCTAAACCGGAGTCTGGTGACGACTGGCTTGAGCTCTTATTTTTTCCGGCGGCTTGTTTACTTGACCTTGAACGAGGCAAGGTCGGCAGCTCGGTCGTGGGCGTTCATTAAATGATCATGACCAGTCTAAAGCTTTGATGAATGTGGGTATTTAATAAAGTGAATCACGACTTGTTTTTGAGAAGTATCGAGTGTTGGCAAGTGTCGCCCTTGACCGAGGTCCTCAAACGGTCTCTTTGCCGCCATTCAGCGAACTCTTCCGGCCTCAACGCCTCGAACGCCTCCGAAGTCGACGCCGAGGAGTACTTGGAGATGAACAACTGGCCCATCTGTAAGGACCAGGACGAGATGCTGAACCTGGCCTTCACCGTGGGTTCCTTCCTGCTGTCTGCCATCACCCTGCCCATGGGCATCGTCATGGATAAATACGGCCCGCGGAAGCTCCGCCTCCTTGGCAGGTAAGAGGAAATCCCTGGTGCTGATGGGTGATGATGGTGGACCTGCCTTCCTCACCTCAGTGCTCTGTCTCCCCAGTGCCTGCTTCGCCTTCTCCTGCCTCCTCATCGCCTACGGTGCCAGTGACCCCAACAGTAAGCGTCCTCACTCCGCTACGCTAGAATCACGTATCGAGAAGGAGAATTTGATCGACCGGTTCAGCGCACGGATCTCTCCGCACCAATTAATTGAGATTTTGTCCTTCAGATCTGTCCATCCTGATCTTCTTTGCTTTGGCGATGAACGGTTTTGGAGGCATGTGCATGACCTTCACGTCTCTGACAGTAAGTATGAACAGTCCTAATGTTTGTTTTCAGATTTCAGCGCTCCAAGGTTCAGGACTGAGATCAGATACCCCAGAATGAGAGATTTGGCAGGAAAATCTGACGAGCAAGAATGCAAGTTGTTAGCATTAGCTTAGCATCAGTCTTAGATGGTTGATAGCAGATTTTGAAATATATTTGATTCTGTTGTAAACAGTTTAATTTCCATTTGGTATATTTAGGTATTTTCAGCTATAGCCAGGAATCTTAGAACATTGTGGGATGTATTGGAACCATGAGGTTATTTCTTTGAATGATTCATCACCATTAATTTAGTAGAATTCCCGTTAAAGTAAACCAGGAGAGACAAAAGTGTTCAAATTAAAATGCGTGGGGGGCGGGAGCAAAGTGAGACAGAGCACAGGACACGATTGTGTCGGGGAGTTAGAGACGGTGTGACAAGATGGAGAAAGATGAGAAGCGATGGTGAGAGGAGAGATCAACAGAGTAGATAAGGAAGCACCCGTGGTCCGGATGATGTCATCAGCACCACACCACAGGGGACGCCACGTGAGGGGGGCCAGAACTCTGCACCGCTGCTCCCTCTCCTCATTACTATTTCAGATGCATCCAGCTCTGTAAAAAATGGAATAAGCACCGAGGGGAGCCTCCGTACTTTAAACGGTGTCATTTATGGCCCGAAGAGTCCGTCGATTCTAGCAAGAGAGGCTCTGAGAGCGGAGACGGGCTGAGGAGACAGGAAACAGCAGCAGAGGAAATGTGTGTGTTTTTTTCCTTCTGTGTGCGTGTCTCCACCCATGCCTTGCTGTTTCCAAGTCAGAGTGGCTACAGGGACCCTGACACACACACACACACACACACACGCACACACTGTTCTGCCTGTTGCTGCCGGTTTCAGCGCCCCTCCCCTGACTTCTCTTTCTGGCTGTTTTTGTCTTCTCTGGTTTCAGCTGCTCGTTCTAACCACACCTGCAGACTGTAAAAACAGTCACATTACGTCTGTCAACTGTTGTGTGCAATCTGGGGGGGGGGGGGGGGGGCTTTTAACCTATGTACCCGGCTGGAGTGGCTCCAGAGGTGGGCAAACATTGGTCTTATAGTACCATTTTAAGGGTGTGGTGGGGGGGGGGGATCCCTCAGAGAGTAAAAAGAAGAACCCTTGTTTGGAGTTTTCCTCCTGGTTTGATGCTTGATGACGGTGTTGCACAACTGTCTTTCTTCTCCTTTGCATTTTCGAGGCTGCTGCGCCCACATGTTTGTCATGAACTCACTCAAAAAAAAAGGGACGTTTGCATTTCTTTGTTGCCACTTCTGATAAGCCTAACGCCCCCCCCCCCCCCCCCACCTCCCCGTTCTTGTTTTTCATTCTCTCCTTTCACCACCGAGCACATGCTGTACCAGATATGACAAACAAGGAGCTGAGTCAAGGAATTAAGGGGGAGGCCAGTTTACTTGCTTTCTCTTTTCCTCACCTCGTCGGTTTCATCTTACAGTTCATCTTTACACCGTTTTTTAAGAACCGTTCCAAACAGACCTCTCTTCTTGGAGCTCCTCCTCTCGGTCCTTGTGCTGCAGCCCCCTCCGGGTCCTGGCTGCACGCCAGCAGAACTTCTGTCTGTTGCCCTCGTCTAATTTTAGTCCGGGTCTCTCTGCTGTTAACGTCCTTTTTTCCTCTCTTCCCCCCTTCAGTAAAACGGGGCCATAATCTCATCACTTTGATGGTTTCGGCTGATAAATCCAGACATTCCGCACATCTTGTTCCAGAGGGAAACATCCATGAAGCAGAAACAAACATGTTCCTGTCAGGGACACATTTATTGCATAAAAACACCCCTCAAGTAAACTTTAAATCAGGACCTTATTGACTCATTTTTCCACTTTTATTCAGCTGTTTTGCTGTGATGTGACCGAGTGGCAGCAAAGAGGTTTTTTGCTTGGTGAAAACAGTGAGAATGTGGGAGGGGGGGAGGAAGTACGCCCTTGTTTACTGCACGTGATCAGACAGACATGTCAGACCGTGGGGGCTGCTTCTCCTGTGACGGTTTTCGTTCCAGGTGGTTTACCAAGTTTATTTTGTGGTGGAGACTCCTGTGACTTCTGTCCAGGCTCAGCGGGGGGTCTTGAAACACCCTCAGAAACCACTCCGCCTGTTCCAGAACCAAAATTTGCTTCTTTTCATGCCAGCATGACACATGCGACCCGCTTATCCAGCGCTGCCCTGCACCCTGCCTGTTTGAGGAACTAGCAAATGTTGACATCAGGGCGATGTAGGTATGCAGCCGGCTGTTTGCTAATGTTAGGGCCCACTCCTCTGCTCTTTATGATGGATGTTATCCTCTGTCAGCACCGTACCGGTCAGAGCCGGTTTCCCACTCTGTACAGCACACTTTGTTCCTCCTTTCATTTCTCTGTCCTTTCCTTCTAAACGCCTCGCTTTGGTTTCCTCTTCTCTGGCAGAGCGGCCGACGGTACGCTCACTTCGTCGTCACTCAACACAGCGTTGTGCTAAACTGGAAGTTTCAGCGAACAGAAGCAAAACTGTGAACCGCTGCGGATGTGCTTCTGTTTCACGATCTTTCATCAAAATCTTTGACGGCGTCTGCATAATTTTCCTTTCCCGACGTGCACCTGCAGGAAAGATAAAAGCTGGAGCTCTAAACTGTCCCCTGACCTGCAGGAGTCTGATACCCTGACTAACAAACTAGCAAAGCTTGTGGGCCCGCTGCTATTGGATGGAGTTTATGGGGCTCACCCTTGTGAAGACCCTTTGCTTTTATTGCCAAATTTAAAAGAAAACAACACATAAAGGTACTCCACTTCCCTCTGTGACAGTTTGGCAGAGGTGGCAGCACTCGGAATGTTGATGCCGGGAAGAAGGACATCTAACAAATAAGAATCTCCACCGTCTTTGTTCCGCTTGTTCGGTTGCTCCTGACTCACCAAAAACAGGGGAGATTGTATAGGAACACTCAGTTACCTGGAGACTGTTCAAACAAACCCCCCAAATGCGCACGTCCACCTGATTAACCTGCGTCCAGAAAAAAAAAGGTCCAGCATCTGCCTCTAACCGATCCCTGCTATCAGAACTCTGATCTCTCGTCTCTGGCTCACTGCTCCGAAAATGGAAATAGGCCATGAACACTGATCCTGTTTACTGTGTGTGTGTAGGTGTGTGTGTGCGTGTGTGTGTGAACTCGCTCACTGTGACTATGGTGCTATAACAAAACTTAGCGGAGGAAATCGATATTATATTCGGCCGCAAATTTAATTTTATATGGGTGTTTCCTCACAATTATCATGAAGTGTAAAATTCTATGATACAGCCGATCCAAACCTTTCCACCTCTCATTCTGCGTCGTGCACTTTGTTTATCGCTTGAATCAGCCTCAGGTGGTTGATGAAATTTAAGATAAATGCAGGGTTTCGTCGTGGCTATGGCATGCTAATAATAGCTTTAGCATATGGTCAAGTTGTCATGTGATGATACCAAAGACTTTGAAAGTCCTTGCGACCTGTTTTTGTGACACACCTTCAGACCAAAAGCTCACTGAGGTAAAAGTGTGTTTGCAGTGCTGAGGCACTGACGGCGTGTCCAGTGTTCCGTGTCAGTCACTCAACAGTCTGTCTGACTGATGCGTTTTTAAATCAGGCTCTGGAAAAACACCCCGTATCAGCTTAATCCCAACAAACTGGTTTGTGACTTGGTTTTTTTTGGGAAGTGGTGTCGCAGTCAGCTGACGTGTGAGTCACACTTGTGAACTACGGCTCTTTATCGCGTCGGGTATCAGCAGAAAAACAGGTGTTTTGCTGTACTTGTCAGGACATGATGGTGCACACGCGGGCGTTTCTCCCGCTGTGCCGTTCGGTCACTCACATGATTCCCTTTTTGCCTCAAATGGTCTCATAATTGCACTCGATGACTCGACGAGCAGGAGGAAGCAGGAAAACTGACTCGACATCAGGGCTTTGAGTTGTGTCAGCAAATCTGCTGAAGCCGGAGTTTTAGTCTTCTGTTTTCCACAGTCTGGACCAAAGGTGACTAATCTGACCCTCCATGATGTCACTCAGTCTGACGTCCTGCGTAAAATTCCCTTCATTTATTAATTCCTCTTTTGTCCCTTAAGTTGAGAAACAATTAAACACATGCAAGCATGAGGTTTGGGTGCATCCCTCCACCCCCGGCTCATCAGGAACGCTGCAGTTTGATCATTGTGTTATTCCGCATGTCTTAGCATGGCGATTTCCTTAGCTGAGGTTCACCTTTGGTCCAATTGTGTGTGGAGCGACGTCCGTCTGGGGTGAGAGGGTCCGAGCAGCTGCCTAATGAGCTGCACCCCTGCAGTGAGCGCGGCGGCGGGATAAACGAGTGGAGAGGGAGCCGACGGGAATTCTCTGCGTGTTTTTGTTATCAGCAACCTAAAATAAAGTTTGTGGGCCCGTCGCGCAGCTGGGGGACGAAAACCTGCTTGTTTAATCCCCACAGCGACATCGGCGGGAGCGTAATTCGCTGTTTCTGCTCTTCTCGCAGCTCCCCAACATGTTTGGAGACCTGAGGTCGACCTTCATTGCCCTGATGATCGGCTCCTACGCCTCCTCGGCCGTCACTTTCCCTGGCATCAAGGTAACGTTCCAGCGCCGCTGCTGTTACGCGCTGTAATGAACTATTGATTGAAGACGCGCGCCTGCCTGTAGGTGATCTACGATCTGGGCGCCACCTTCATCACTATCCTGATGGTCTGGGCTGGCTGCGCCTGCCTCGTCTTCCTCAACTGCTTCATCAACTGGCCTCTGGAGCCCTTCCCCACCCCCGAGGACATGGATTACACGTATGTCGAATGCACCCTCTCTTTTTAACACACAGGGGACGTATTTGTAGCCTCCAGCTGTCATTGCTGCGCACTAGTACCATGCATGCTGCACTAAAATCCCTGCGTAAGGCATGGAGGTCAAAGCAGCTCAATAGACAGGAAATACCACAGATCCAGGTGCTCTTTAGGCTTTAAGCGGAATAAAGTGGATTCAGCCTTTCCTTCCCCTTTTCCCCTCATCGCTGACTGGACTTCTGTGTTCTACATTTTATGCTTAGCTTTCTTTTTTCTGACTCGTCAGGGTGAAGATAAAGTTCAGCTGGCTGGGCTTTGACCACAAGATTACGGGGAAGCAGTTTTACCGACAGGTGACCACCGTGGGCCGCCGCCTCAGCGTCGGCAACTCCATAAAGCAGCAACAGCCTCCCAAAGATCTGGCCACGCAGGAGGCCAGCAACCTGTGCCTGTCCACCGCCGACCTGGAGGTGAAGTGCAACAGCAAAGACGAGAGTAAGTACGAGGCGCCGGCTCTCCAGAGGAATTCAAAGAAAATTGCTTCAATTAAAGTTACTGAAACCAATCAGCTCCAGCTGTGCTCAACGTTTACCTGAGCTACATCTGCACACATTAATTAGTCATAACCCCCCCCCCCCCCCCCGTCCATCCCTGCGGTTCCTTAAATGCACCTTTACATCTGCCCTACAAATAGACTCAACACATAGAAGCCGTCCCGTGTCCTCCCAACACTTTTACCCCGGGGTCAGGGACTCCCAACAGCGGGAAATCGTTGTTCTTTGAAACCAAAAGGACCGTGGAATTGGTCCAAACTGCATTCTTGGTCAAGCCACCCAGCGGGCAGGGAGTCCTGGAGCAGTACTGTTGTGGTTTAAAGGCCAAGAATCAGAGCGTACGCACAGACACACACGCGCAGCTGGATTTATAACAGCTTGATGATTATGCGGGAGCTTTAATAGGCCCCAAACACACAAACATTACTCTCATTACTCAAATATGATATTAGTATAAGGGTGCACACACAGCTCACACAGCTGTATGAACTGACAGGCTGTGTGTAATCATGCTAATTTAAAATTTAGCTAAGCCTCAAAATTGATGCTGGAATCAAACTGGGGGTGAAAAAGGCCTGAAAACTTTACACGTTTTACATATTTTACATCTTAAATGTTATTGTGAACTTTTTGGGGAAAATTCTTTTTGCATTTCAAAAGGTGTGGCTGTATTAAACAAAAACTAAATAAACCTTTACATCATCAAATGAGCATTCACAGCACAGGGTAGAGCTCTAATCCTGTTCCAAAACCTTTTCCCAGCACTGGATGTGCGATGTTTTGTCCCGTCGGTGCCTTATATCCACCAGAATGTTTTGTTTTTTGTTAGCTAATGCACATTCCTCTACGGGAAGAAAGTGCCAATAAAACATTTTGTGTAAAACTGATAGTAAAACGTGATTATAAAACATACGTTGGACCTGGTGCTGAAGATGTCCCTTGTTGTTGTTGTGGGTAATAAACTCATTGCCTCCATCTGTGCGCTGACATTTAATTGGTTTGTCCAGCGCTTCACCATATGGGCACTTGCGTCCAATTTCCATTGAGATTGACTGCTTGGATAAATGATTAACTTCCTCTGAAGCCCTTCAGTACATCTAGCTTTTTATGCGGTTCCAGGAACGTTACCATGGCGCCCAGAGGAGAGCGCGGATATTTCGTCTCTCTATCTCAACAGTGGACTTAACTTGGTTAGATGGAGAGGTTTTCCAAAGTTGGGAGACTGAAAAGCGACAGAAAGTTCTGGAACAGTTTGGTGGCGTTAAGTTTGTGGGAAAAAAAAAAGGATTAAACTGACAAATATGTCTGCACATGCAGCATATGGCGTCTTTCAAACAAGTTAATGCTGCCATAATCCGGAAAATAATCAAAGCTCCACTCTTTTTCTATTCCCTCCGCAGCTCAGTCCTTCATGAAGAGCATCTTTAGTCCCATTTTCTTGTTGAGCCTCATCACCATGTGCGTGACCCAGCTTCGCCTCATCTTCTACATGGGAGCCATGAACACCATCCTGGAGTCCCTGACAGAGGGAGACCTCAGCACCGGTAGGGCTGCTTCTCATACAGGCCAATGAGAAACTGTGGCTGCTGCGTTAAAGAGCACGTCTGTGTGGTTTCCTGCTCTTGCTCTCTTGTGCTGCCGTAGATCATTGCTGCTTTGCTTTCTTCTTGTTGACACACCTCTGTCTTTCCTTTTCTTGCTCTTTATTGTTTTCGTCATGCTGCTGTTGCAGTGGAAAAGATGCAAGTGGGTAAGAGACTTCAGGTTAAACTTTAAAAGGTCACCTGACCCGCTTAGGCCTTGACAGTGCAAACAGGCGTCTATGGTGCCCGAGCAAGTCTAAATCTAAACAAGGGCGCATGTGCAATTAAAAAAATAAACTATAAATGCAAACCGAAAACTGCCTAACTGCTGAAAACTTACAAGTGCAGTGCATCCTGTAATGTTTAATATCAAAATATGCAATAAATCCATCCGTTTATATTCAGTACGGCTATAAAATACGACATCGGGATAACTCGGCCCTGTTGTCTGTGTCCCAGTAAGCGTCTACACTTCCATCTTTGGCGTTCTCCAACTGCTGTGTCTGGTCACCTCTCCCGTGATTGGTTACGTCATGGACTGGAGGCTTAAGGAGTGCGAGGACGAGAACGACAAAAGCGTCAAGAGGTGACGGCTAAAATGTGAATTTACACTACAGGACGGAAGGAAGGAGCAAAACCTGATCATTGTGCTCTGTTCTTCTGCAGGGAGCCAGGCCAGCCCCGCCGCCCGGGCAAACAGATCCAGAAGATCGTCAACGCCACCAGAGCCTTCATCTTCACAAACCTGCTGCTGGTTGGCTTCGGAGTGACGTGCATCGTCCCTAATCTGCCCCTTCAGGTGTGTGCTCTGCAGACAGGGAAAACTGTACATTATGTTCTGAGAGTGGACGGATTTTCTTGTACTCTAGTGGCGCCTGCTGGAAACATGAGTAATTACATGTTGTTTTGATCCGTCCTACGCTGGAAAAATGAAATCTGATTTTCTCCTTGTTGTGTCACGTTTCCTGCTACAGATGTACGATTTTGTAATCCCTTTTCTTTAGATCCTTTCCTTTATTCTGCACACTATCGTCAGAGGATTCATCCACTCTGCAGTCGGAGGCCTCTATGCTGCTGTGTAAGTGCGATATAGACGTCAGAGTTCCTTCAGTTCATTTCCCTGCATTGTGCAGAAGGAGCTCTAACAAGAATCTAATGTTGTCATTAACTATGGAGCACTGTGAAGAACGTTGTTTCTCCCACACAGGTATCCGTCGTCCCAGTTTGGGAGCCTGACCGGCATGCAGTCCCTCATCAGTGCCCTGTTCGCCCTGCTCCAACAACCCCTCTTCATGGCCATGGTGGGACCCCTGAATGGAGACCCCCTATGGGTGAGCTATCAGTGTAGATGATCGAATTTTAAATCCAACGTCTCTACCAGACTGACAGCGATGCGTCCTTCAGGTGAACGTGGGTCTGCTGGCGCTGAGCATGATGGGATTCTGTCTGCCCCTCTACCTGCTGTGCCACAGCCGCCGCCTCCAGCGCATCCGAGATGAACAGGACGAGGATCCCAAGATCTACGTGAAGATCAACGACAGCAAGTCGGAGGCCTTCGTTTAGACCCTGAGTGACAGGTGAAGTTGAAAGAAAACAAGCCTCCAGAGCGTCCAGGCTACTCTGCAGAGGGTGCAGGAAAGGAGACGAGTGACACTTGAAGTTCCTTCACCCTGCCCTCATCTGCAGCCAGACACCCACAACGAGCTCCACATTCCCACATCCACTGGCAAACCTTTGTGGTTAAATATGACTACACACCACTGTGACACTCACTTCCACCCTCTCTGATACTACACACTGTGAGAAACATGACACAGACACACACAAGCAGACACACACACACACACACACACGCAGACACATGTGGAAAAAGCACCAGTGGACCTCCTAATTCTCCCCAGAGAGTTTCATCTTTTGCTTGGTTCTTTCAATTTATTATCTCGATAATACTACTTTAACTTCTACCAGTAAAGAAGAAAACGAAGTTGCAAAGAAGAGACGAGCAGGACGCACATTTAAGAGTATCTGTAGTTTTAAAAAAAACAAACAACAACTTGATGTTATTGTGCTTTTACGTGAGCCGCTGCAGGTTAATTGTGTGTCCCGGTCTCACCTTGAGGGCATTAACTGTATAAGAATCAAGAAACAGCAGTATTTTTAAACAAGACTAAACCATTTAGTTTGCTGGTATTTTTTTTAACAGTAGAAAACACTGCATAGTATAAGCTGCACTGCATGATGCCAGAAGCAGTGCTGGTGACATGTTAACTTTTCACTGATTTACACCTGCAGGAAGACAATCTGTACTCGTAGCCTGTGTCTGTCTGCTCAGCTTTACGCGTGTAATCCTCCTCTGTACTGTAATGTGTAATCTCCGTTTGCATTTTCATGCTGTATTTTTCTGCAGTAGGATCACAGGTGTCTGTAAACTCCCCTCCGATACGACATGGACGAGGCGGGGTCTCAGTGCTTATTACGCACGCTCTTTGCATGTGTTGCAGCAATAAGTGCTTCTGTGAGGCTCTGGGTAACACGCTGTCTCCGTCACACACAGACAGGAAGATGTGTAATTTTTATAAATCACAAAGGTGCTAGATTAATTACAGGTTTGTTTTTGCTGCTTGGAGAAGCTGATGGGTTCTTTTATATATACAGTATATATACAAGGTAAATTACTGCAGTTAAATTACTCATGAGAGCCGTTTCTTTATTCTCCAAAGAGCAAATCAAGTTATTGTTGCTTAGTTGTGCAGCAGCAGCAGCTCTGGGAAACTTGATTTCACCTCACAGATATAAAAGGGAGATTTTCTTAAACGCATCAGGCTGATAAAGACGCGTCGCACCCGAATGCCATGTAGAGGAGCTCCTCGGACCTGTCCCCGCCTGGCAGTAACTCACAGAGGCACTGCCAAAGACAGCCATGACCCTCAGAGTGCCTCAGCGTTGCACAGGTGAAGGAGAAGGAGAAGATCCGGTCAGGATTAGGCAGCCCCCCCCCCCTCTCGTTCCTTCTTTCACTTCCATCCACTGATGTGTTCACTGATGACAGGAGCTGAGAGACAAGCCTCCGATGACCCCCGAGAACGACTAAAGGAGAAACGAATGGCACACGATGCACTTTAGACCCACAGGTGGACGTCAGGCACGTGTTGCAGAGCAGCCCATCCACGCTGGGTCCTACCTGCAGGGGGCAGCGGCTCACTGGTGATGCACGAATGCGAAAAGAATGTAAACCCACAGCTTCAGAAGTGGCTTCTTTTGATTCAGGATGCAGGAATGGAAAGATTATTTTTTTATACTTGCTGGAAAGTGTAGCGATCTGTTTGAAATATGGCCTTGTCATCGAGTCTTGTCTCTCGGTTCCCATCAGAACATATTCATCCTGGTTCGGAAGCATGGGTTTCACGTCGAATTGTAAACTGAAATGTCCGTTTGTGTCTTTTATTTTGCGTAGGAGATTGATTAAAAAAAAAGGAAGAAATTCCTTAAATCCAAATGTCCCGTGTGGCGGGTAAAAAGTGGATAATACATCTTCACTATATTCTCTCGCACTAGTTAATCAACATTTCCACCGTTGCATTTGTGTCCTTTCATAATATTATGATATTATTTGACTCCAGCTCTGTGAATATGCCAACATGATTTATTGTTATTATTTTTTTAATTTGAAAACACATCCTAAACCTACTATGAATTGCCATCACATGTGGCTCCATGTGATGGCAGAGCCTTTGTTTTGGGATGATGAACCTCTTCAGCCCTTTCCTTCACTGTCGTACCTTAAACTGGCCATTTCTATGTTTGACGGCATCATTGCAACAGTTTCACCCTAAACGCTCGGGATGTTGGTGTGTTTATTGGTGATTTATTGACTCGATTGTTTGTGTCGTATCGTTAGGAGATGGGATGATCATTTTTTGGCATGTTTGTTTTCCTACCATGTTCCTATTGAGTTTCGCTGGAGTATATTTGCATCCTTTTCTTTGATGTTTACAAGAATGTGCATCGTCACGGTCCTGTGGTATGTTTGGTTTACTTTTTTCTCTTTTTCTGTGTCTTGTACCACATTATAGCCATTGCCATTGATGTTTCAAGTCATGATGTTTCAAATGAAAGAAGAAAAAAAAACACATATATGAAGCGAAATAAACACAATAATTTGTAAAGATGAGTGTATTATTTTAAGAAAACAATGTTGTTTCTGACCAGCTCAGAACTGCTGAAAATCAAAACATTTGGTATTTCTCTGCAACCTGACAACAGCAACAACAACAACAACAGGATTCTAGCATCAATTTGTCTTAACGTGTCTTTGACCTGTGCTCTAATTCATATACAGGTTCAGCTGGAATCGAGGGCTCCTCCCTATACTGGTTTAACAGAACTCAGTCTCAAATACACTTTGTTTAAGGGCGATGAAACTGGGTGTGAGTGGTTCTCGTGAACAAAAACAACTATGAGTGTGCCTATAGTAACTACAGACCCCGTTGTTTTACCTCCCAATTCTGAATTACCTGAATTCGTTGTTGCCAAAACAAGAGCAAAACAGAACCAAAGATCAGACGTTTCATCAATCTGCAAGATTTATGTAGATCATCAACTCAGTGCAGGGAAAATCCTGTTCTCACATCATGTGATTTGTCTTTATTTAACTTTACTATGATTCTGGTAGAGTTGGATCAGGATTTAAGTGATTTGAATATTACACGGAAAAAAAGGGGGAAGAGTCAACTCATTCTGTGACTAATTGTTTACTGCCGTCTTTTACGCCATGTAAGTTTGGGAGTCGCAACTTCACCTTTCCAACCAGATTTACCGGATGCACTTGAACGCCTCGTCGGGTTACCTGAAAGGCACCGCCCCCTCGTAGCCACGCCCCCCCCGCGGTTCCACGGCATCAGCCAGGAAGAAAGGCTCGAGGACCAGGAACCCAGAGAACCTGCCGGCTTTTGTCTGTAGATTTAAACTTAAACACAGATTTGCCTCCTCCTCTGCTCCGTGGGCCACAAAGTGTCAGCATGCTGATCAAAGAATAGTGAGTATTCCAACTTTTCTAACTTGAGCGGTGAAAACACGCCAAATTATGAACCATCCCAAACTTTCAGGATAATGTGGTACTATTGTTTTCTTAGTTCTGTTTTTCTGTCACGCTGCCTGTAGCACAGCTACTCGCCTTAAATATCCAGTTAAGTTATTTTAATTTTTTTTAGTGCATTTATTCGCTTAACAAAATAAAATGACTCGAAGTTGGGCCGCCGAGGCTTACTTGATGATGGTGCATTTGTGTTTATTAACTAATAAAGCGTGCTTTTTTTGCCCTCTTATTCCTAAATTTACCAAGAGAAACGGATGGAATCCTCTTTCAGTTCTTTAGTTTTCCATTTTAATAAGCCCTGAGTCAGACACTTTAGTTTGTGTCATATGAAATAAGCAGTTGTCTGCCGTCACCTGACCCCGCCGGAGCCAAAGTCCAAATTCGACGTGTGTAATTCGGCCAGTCTGTAATTTATGTATGTTATGAATGTGACCATCAGGCGCATGCACGGGAGGTTCTTCTTTCGCTCCGCTCAGCCTAAATGAAATATTCAGGATCTTCCAGACTGGCGACAGTTTGAGGTTAATTTGCTATTGTGTGGAGCCACAGAAGCTCCCACGCCTGGTTTCGCCCGGAGGCTCCAGCTGTGCAGTGGCTCCTGTCCTTCACGTGTTAGTGGGAGCTGAATGGCTACTCTCTATAAAAGGGTTTAGCAGAGTTAAATGATGCCTGTTGCCTACAGGTGCTCAGGCCTTATCTGCACCCACTGAGCCTCACCAACACCTGACAGCAGCAGCTATCTGTGTTGGTGGTTTCTTTAGTTAAACAAAGACACTGGCGACACATTTGTCATCCTTCTCTACGGATCAAATAATAGATTTCTTATGTTATTTCTGATTGTGATTCATATGTTCTAATTGCTTTTTGCTTCTTTGTAGCCGAATCGTCCTGCCCATTTCGGTGGAGGAGGTGAGGACTTTTATAATCACTTATTAAAGTGTATTTTAAAAATGCCTACATGTCCCCTTTATTAGGAGCATGATAAAACATTTGAGATTGCATCTTTGCACAATAATGATTGCTAATTCAAGGTTTTATTGCTTTTTGGTACAACACAGTCCTTTGTTTTGTCATTGTGTAACTCAAAGCCCAGAAAGAGTATTTAATTGATCCAAAAATTCCTGCTGGATGCGGTCACATGGAATAATGATGGAGAGTGCTGCAGACTAGAGGTTATTAACATATTTTCAGATGCTTAAAGTGGAGACCTTTTAAAAGATTTCACCAGCTTTTGAGGAAATTCTGGCTATTTTCAGTACAGCAGGATTTTTGGACCAGTCTGTCCACCCAGAGCCAGAAAGTTGTTGCAAAATGTTTGGTCTGGTATCCATGACTACCTCCAGGCAAGTTTAGGCTCTTGTTAGCAGTTCAAAGCAACATTGCGCCACAGTAGCTGCATGTAAAGGCTGTCATGACGTTTGACAGTTCATTTTCGGCACTGGACACACTGGTTCTACATGATGAGTCACATTCCCAAGCAGGTTTCCTCTCGCAGGAACAAGACTGAACACTGGAGCTTCTGGAAGTGTTTGCCGGCACTGTGTGTCCAGAAGACTTGATTTAATAAAGCAACGCCTGGAAACTCCAAAGATTTAACTGTCACAAACCACAACATAAACTCCATTGGCCTGTTCCCAGGGCTGGAAAATACTTGTTGCACCAGTTGTGCACCTCATTTCTTCCCACTCATAAACCTTCAGACTCAGAAGGTTTTGGAAAAGGAAGTGAGGTCAGTTGGGGGAGCAACAAAAAGCCCAGTCTGCATGTTGCTAAAATCTGTGTCTGTGAGAGGAAACGGCTGAAGACATCTTCCTTCCTTCCTTCAAAGTTAGGGGAAGAGAGCAGAAAAGGACCTTTCTGTTCCTTCTCTTTTCATTTTGCATCTGTTAAATTCAAACATTTACCTCTCAGTATATGAACCATTCCGTAATGTCCCCGTGCAGCATGGGTATGTCCAGTATTTGAGATTCAGCAGTGATTGAATGCATCACATTTCAGTGCTCTCTGCTCTCTGTCCCTCCAGTACCAAGTGGGCCAGCTGTACGCTGTAGCAGAGGCCAGCAAGAATGAGACCGGTGGAGGTGAAGGCGTGGAGGTTATCGTCAATGAGCCATACGAGAAAGATGGAGAGAAGGGGCAGTACACCCACAAGATATACCACCTTCATAAGTACGTATATCTCCACAAAAGCAGAACATGATTACGATTGTTTGTGTTCGCCTGTAACAGTTGTCATGCTGACTGTGACCATCTGTGTCTGCAGTAAAGTGCCCGCTATGATTCGCATGCTGGCACCAAAGAACTCCCTCATTGTCCATGAAAAGGCCTGGAACGCCTATCCTTACTGTAGAACCGGTGAGTTCAAGCATGGATAATCACTTTTCTGCGTCTCAGGCTGCAGTTACAGTCAATAAGATCAACCATCGGATTGTTCTAAATATGCAGGACGTAATCAGACTCTGTATTCTCCCCTCTTTCCATCCTCTGTCCATCACGGCCGTACCGGTCACCTCATACAGTCCTTTCGGTTAGTACGTTTCCTTTTTAAATAATATCTTTCTTTTTTTTTTTTTGAACGGGTTTGGGAAGTGGTTCTGGCAACGGTGCTCTAACCGAGTTCACGCTCGAGTTGTTGCACGCTACCTGTTTGCTATGTGTGACCGTGTGCGAGCGCACGAGGAAAAGGCTGCCGAGTAAAGCTGCTGTGTGTTTTAACGTTTGCTGACAGAATGAGTACATGAAAGAGTTCAATCTCACCATTGAGACGTGGCATAAGAACGACATGGGGGAGGAGGAGAACGTGAGTCTCGACCTGCCTACTAACACCGCATATCCGTTAGTTGCTTTCACCTCTTGTAACTCACTCGCTGCCTGTTGCAGGTGCACGGACAGGACGCGTCTGCACGTGCCTCTACTGAAATAGTCCACATCAACATCGCTGACAATAAAGCCATCAAATCAAATGTAAGACTTGCGTGTTGTGCAGTCATGCATGCTGCCAGGGTCCAGTTCCCTGACTCGCGTTTATTTCCGTCAGGATTACAAAGAAGAACACGATCCATCAAAGTTCAAGTCGGAGAAGACCGGCAGAGGACCTCTGGGACCCGATTGGAAGGTATTTAACGGTGTCTTGCTTCAATGATGCGAAGATTGTTCAGTTTCAAAGGCTGCTAATTGGGATTTCTCACCGTTTTACTTGCAGACGGAACTGGCAAATGACCCCAGCTGTCCACATATGTGCGCCTATAAACTAGTCACGGTCAAATTTCCCTGGAGGGGATTGGGGGGTGCTGTTGAATCTAAGATTCACACGGTAACAATTCATTTATTTTTCCCAGAAAATGTAGCCTGGTCTTTCAATTTTGACTGTCATCCTCTGCGTAGGTGGAGAAACGGTTGTTTACCCACTTCCACAGACAGGTGTTCTGCTGGATGGACAAGTGGATTGATCTGACAATGGAGGACATTAGGAATATGGAGGAGCAGACGAAGGAGGAGCTGAATAAGGTGACGGAACACATCTGTCATCTTCTAACTCAAATAAATAAATCGTTTCGAAATCTGTTTGTACAGCTAATAAAATCCCATGTGAGGTGAATAATTGTGTCGCTATCTCAGTAGCGTTCTGAACTAAACTTTGAGGTGAAACTTCTTAAAACGGTCGCAGAGGTCTCGCTTTAGTATGATATGATTAAATTCTAATACAATCTGGTTAGAAAAAAAAGAGTCCAATTTGTGATGCTGGAACAATGCTTCTAAACTCGGATGTTTCATATCTTGATGCTTTTATCCTCTTTTCATAGATGAGGAAAGAAGGTGAGGTTAAAGGCATGGGAATCGGGGAATAACTGTGGTAAGTGTTCAGGCACTGCTTCACTATTTAAAGATGTGGCAAGCGTTCAGCTGTTGCTTTACTATTTACGTTCCTTTAGGTAAAGGTGGGTCTACTGAGCATGCTGGGATCCTGCCTCCCCTTCAACTTGCTGCACTACAGTCTCCAGCATCTCAGTGACAAACCATCCCAAGATCTCCGTCAAGATCGACCTCGCCGGGCTGATAAAGAAACATCACATCAGCCCGCTGCTTCTGAATGCCACCCATGTGGAGAAGCTTTTCAGACCTTTCCCCACCTGGCAGTAACTCGCAGAGGTACTTCCAAAGACAGCCGTGACCCTCAGAGTGCCTCAGGGTTGCACAGATGATGCAAAGAGGGGATCCAGGAAGAATTTGGCAGCTCCTCTCTTTCATTTATCTCTCTTTCACTCTCATCCACTGATGGGTTCACTGATGACAGGAGCTGAGCGACAAGTCTCTGCTGCCCTCTGTTGCTCATGAAATTATTAACATGTGACGCACTTTAGACCTACAGGGGGGGCCTACATGAGTTGCTGAACAGCCCGTCCACACCATC
This sequence comes from Takifugu flavidus, assembly GCF_003711565.1. Taxonomy (NCBI): domain Eukaryota; kingdom Metazoa; phylum Chordata; class Actinopteri; order Tetraodontiformes; family Tetraodontidae; genus Takifugu; species Takifugu flavidus. Next base: position 1,649,566 of record NC_079531.1, on the reverse strand, counting down.
CTGTCCAGCGTGCAGCTGCTCACTGGTGATGCATTTTTTTTCCAAATATAAAGTAAACTCACGGCTGCAGATGTGTCTGCTTTTAATTCAGGATGCGAGAAAGGAAAGAATATTTTTTATATTCACCAGAAGGAGCAGCACACCTGAAATTTATTGAGCCTTGTCTCTCAGTTCCAATCAGAACATACTGATGCTTAATCAAGAGCGTGTGTTTCATGTCCAATTAAATGCATTTAAAATTGAAACGTTAATTGAATAATAATGAATAAAAGCTCTTAACTTCAAAAGTATACCATGTGGCATATTTTTTTTAAAAGATGGATAGAATATTTTCACTACTAAATTTGGGCAAGTTTTCTTTCCAAAATGTAATATTTTAATAGTACTAGTTACTTGCTCCTTGTCGTCTGCAAGATGCTTAGCTAAAATAACCATTAAACTAATGTTACAGAAAAATAAATAAATAATTAAGCTTTCTGAGGAAAGACACATTTGTGTAAATAAGGATTATTCAAAGTATACATTAAACCCTCTTGCTACTATTCTGAATACAGCCAGTGTCTTCAATACAGCGTGGACGCCTGTAAGAACTGCAATAATAATTGTGTAATAACGAGTGTCAGTGTGAGTAGTTTGTGCTGCACTGGGCTTTCCGGCTCATTCAGCGTGTAGGTGCTTCCAATAAAGGTCACATAGCAAAATTATTGATCGACTGAAAGAAAGAAACCAACACCTGAAGAAATGTGCTCCAAATGTGTATTTGTGCAGGAGGTATCAGCACGAAGACAAAACGCTGATCAACAACATGATTGAATTCTGGGGATTGTGATGACACCTTGATTTAACTCTGACCTGGACTGAGACGGGTTGATACTAACAGGTCTTCACATCTGATAGTAATTGATAGAATTCAAACGTCAACTGAGTCGAGTCTTGGCCTCTTCACAGACGCCCAGTTCTTCTCCTTTACGGGTGAGTGTGAAACCAGGATCAGGCCGGCAGAGATAAATTAAACGCTAAAATATACATTTGAAAAAAAAAACATCAGTGAAATCGTGGACAGGAAAAATAAAATTATTAATTGCTAACAGTTATGAACAACAACAATCATTTCACTTCATTTTTAATGGTGTGACTGAGCCTCAGATTGTCATGATTGATAATTCAGGTATCCCACCTCTCTCAGACTCCCAGTCCCAGTTGCAACTTTATACAGAGCCCATCCCGGGATGAAAAGGATAGAGGAGAGGGCCATTCCCCATCCCAGCACATGTGCCCAGTTTGGGTATGTGTATGAGCGATTAAAGGTCAGAGGTTGGTACCAAACCAAAGAACATATAAAACAGGTCTGGGGAAAAAAGACATTGAGTCATGTTGAGTTTGCTCTAAGGTCAAAGGTTACAGGCAGGTGCAAAAAGTGATTCGTGAATAGATCCAGACTCACCAGGGACAACAGGGGAGTGAGGTAACACCAGCAGAGCTTAAAGAACCAGTTCGCAGTCATACCGGACATATCTTTGATGATGTCGAACAACTGCTGTGCACCTTGCAAACAGACAAATGTGCAGGTTGTAACCAGCTCTGGTTTGTGAATTTATCACGTTTCAGAAAAGGCTGGGTAAATTATTTATGGTGCCTGGCCAAAGCCGATGGCACACAGAGTCAGACTCTGACACCAGGACTCGTGCACACACACATGCGGACATACCAAACAGCCATCCGAGTGCAAGGCTCTCAAAGATGCAGAGGAAGAGGATGCAGGCTCCGTTACAAGCATAGTGGTCAAGTAGCTGGAACACATACATCCCTCCCTGGAATTGTAATGATCAAAATGGGATTTTTGCTGAGTCATGGTGGTAATCTAGTATAGTCATTAAATTCTGACCTCAGTGATGACGACGAGCTGACTGAAGAAGCAGAAAAGGCAGAAGACAAAGAGAAAACGCTCCCGTTGTCCTGCCCTTCGCATTTGCTTAGGGAACATGTCCATTATGGATGTTAACACCACCTCCATGGCAAGAAACTGCACAGAGGGAACAGACCACACAGGATCAGCACATTCTCAGCTCAAAAGGTGTTTTCTGAAGAGAAGAAAAGTCATCTCACTTGCGTGTCCAGCCCCAAGACAATGATCATGATAAAGAAGCAGACGGACCAGAGTTGGGGCAGTGGCATCATGGCTATCGCCTGAGGGTACGCAATAAAGGCCAAGCCTGGGCCTGAGGAGCAACATCACAATCAGGCCTGGAGGCCCCAACATGACTGAACGCTCACAGTTGTAGCCCTACTGCAAGTTTAAAATGATTTATAATTCCTGTGATGTTGACTGGTAAAAGCATTCAGTCGTTATTCATTAACTTTTTAACATACCAAAACACTTGCAGTCTATTCCAGGAATGTTCCCAAACTCCCAAGTTTTATAGATTTGCCCCTATGTTGATAGTAGTGTTGATACGACCACTTACCTGACTCGGCTACGTCTGCGATGGGAACCCCCTGCTCGTGAGCCATGAACCCCAACACAGAAAAGACGGCAAATCCGGCTACCACACTGGTGCAACTGTTCAATAAGCACAGGTACAGGCTGCTTCTAAAAAAAAACCACACACAACAGCAGCAACATGTAGCACATGAAGGCTCAATTTCACGATAACTGAATTCCTCTCAACCCACAGTGCATCTGTTTTGAGTTGCTTGTTAAATTAGATTGCAAATACTTGCTTGTAGCAGTTGTCGTTGTAGTTGTTGTAGCTGCTTAGCACGATTAAGCTTCCCACACCCAGACTGTATGAAAAGAAGATCTGAGCTGCAGCCTCCATCCAAACCTGTTCAGAGAAAGAAACCGTCAGTTCAACAACCATTTCAAGACCTGGTGGAGCTCCTACCTGAGGGTCAGTCATTCGTGAGACTTGGGGCAGAAGATAGTACAGCACTCCATCCAGAGCTCCAGGAAGCGTAAGTCCACGGACCAAAAGAACAAGCAACATCACGTAGGGCAAGGTAGCAGTGAGATACACCACCTAAAACCACGGAGACCGTTCAGTGGCCAGAAAGTGCAGACCTTCATTTTAAGGTGTTTCCAAGTACCTTTCCAGTTGTCTTGACCCCCTTCCAGATACAAAAGTAGCAGATGACCCACATGACCATTAGACACAATAGAACTTCCCATCGGACACTCCCGATCTCCTCAATGCCCCCTGAGATAGCCAACACTCGTCGTCTGGTGGGAAAAACACAATCACAGCTAATCTAGAGCTTGACGCCACCCAGAAGCTGCTGGATCGTCAACATACTCCCAGAATTCAGTGGCAGCAGAGGTTGTGTTGGTCTGGTTGCTCCAGCCACTTGTATTTTGGCCTGAAATACAAAACTCTGAAAGAGAAATTTTCAGTCATCACAGGGGCAACTGAGGTGAAATCCATTAAAAGTGCAACCAGGGTCTATCTTACCTGAATTCCAGTAGTTGTTGCAGGTGCCCCAGGGGAGTTGGGACCTGAAGGAGAAGATCAGGTAGAGCAGAGCCCAGGACAGGATAATAATGTAGGTCATACAGCTGTAGATGAGGATCAATATCCCACCGTAGCCAATACCTGCAGGGTCACACCGTGCAATAATCCCACTTTATATAAAGGTGGTGCATATTATTAAATTGTTCACTACTCTGACTTGGCTTTGTTTAAATATTTTCAGACCAAAGAAAATGGTTCACAGAGGCCACATTGCTGTCACCTCCGTCAGTGTTGACAGAAGGGGTAATGAATTACCGCCTCACATCTCTGGTACAACACAATTAATATTATAGCGCGTATAATACAGTACAATGCAATACAATTAATATTATAGCGCGTTTAATACAGTACAATACAATACAATTAATATTATAGCGCGTATAATACAGTACAATACAATACAATTAATATTATAGCGCGTTTAATACAGTACAATGCAATACAATTAATATTATAGTGCGTATAATACAGTAGGTTCTACCTTCAAAAAGTGGACACAGCTTCCTCCAGCAGGTGACACCACCCTCCTGGGTGAACTGTCCAACAGTCGTCTCCAACAGGAACAGAGGTATTCCACAAGTCACCGCGAGGACCAGATACGGCACCAGGAACGCACCTAAATGAACAAAAACCCACGCACCTGCAGCACAGACTTTGGGGGAAGAGTTGTGAATATGTGTTTCTTACCTCCCCCATTTTTGTAGCAGAGGTAGGGAAACCTCCACACGTTGCCCAGGCCGACTACAGCTCCTGCAACAGCCAGGATGTACTCAACCCGTTTGTCCCAGTGCCCTCTCTCCTCCATCTTTAGTTGCTTGTCATTTGTTGCACATTTAGTGCTTCTCAACATTTATACCCATTCAGTATTTGAGTAATGAACAGCTAACCTGAAAGTTACTCAGTTCTGAGTTAATCTAGTTCTCATGTCCTTTTAAGTACTTCTTGGTAAAGTTTTAGGGAAAGTTAATCTGTGTACACACATACTGTAGAACCTACGAAAACTAAAATTACTTAGAAATGAAATGCTTATTCGGGATGTTTTGTTTGCGTACATAGTTTCATCCACATTGCATAATTGATCACAAGCCTGCATGATGCAAATATGGTAAATATTACTTATTTACCCACTAAGGCACATGATTGCTACTGTTTGAGTTATGGAACTTTTACAAATAATATGAGTTTTACGGTCCACAGTTTACCTTTAATAAGTATCTGCAAATGAGACTGACGGTCACTCACACTTTCATCTACCTCTTCACCCCCCCAAGATTGTTGTAGATTTAAAGTGATATAAATTCCGAAACCACTGTGTCGTTATTTTTCTACAATACTTGGCAGCCTCTTTATAGTTGTTAAGTAGATTTTGTATCCGTTCAAGTATCAAAACGTTGCTTATCAATAAGTTTGGAAAAAATTAAAATAAAATAACGTCAACGTATAGCTTTTATTTTGAAGGCAAATAGACTTCCGGTTGGGCGGAAACATAAACAACAACAGCGCGAGCTACTGCACTCAGATGCGGCTGTTCTACTGTACATCTCTGAAAACATAGAAAACAGTAAAAAGGGGACTTTTATCATCACACTTAAGGTAGTAGATGTTAAACTTCTACATTCACGACGTGTTGTCCGGTGTTCATAGAAAAAAAAAACGGTTCGCGACATTTTTATGACAACATCGCCGCAAAACGAGGAAATATTGATATTTGCTCGTTTAAGCTAGCGGTAACTACATTAACCCCCCAAAACAGGACAGTTTGATCTACTGTCCCCCCCTATTAAGTTAAAGTCACGTAGCAAGTTAGTGTGAATGTGAGCTAGCGATGCAGCAACACTTTCACAGTTTGCACTAACGAGTTTGGAAAGAATTGAACTGTTCTTTGGTGTTCCAGGTGCGATGGAAGGAGGCGAGGAGCTTTCTGAAGCCCCGGAGTCCGATTCCGGCTTGAGGGAGCCATGCAAGGTGGAAGAGAGCTTCAGGTATCGTGGATTCTACCTAAAACCCCCTGTCGTGTCAGAAAGCAGAAGTTAAACTTTCAGTTTCACAATTGCAAAAAAAAAAAAAAGCTTTCAAATGCAAGTATCAGTTTATTGCACTTAATTCACACTGAGCAGAATACATGCATTTGCATTTAAGCTTTTTTGTAGGTGTCTCGTTTCCTGTCGCCTGTGCAGAAGGAGTAAATATGAAGTTGGGTTTGCCGGACTCCTTTCTGCTTGAGGGATTAGGTTGGTCAATACGCATCAAATGCGTTGAGGGTTGAGAAACCAAAACACTGTTGCAATGCGGCCTGAGGAAAGCACAGCGAGAAAGTCTGCAGAAGAGAGCTCATTGTGTGCAGCGCGATTGCCCAAGTTTTTAATGGGCCTAATCGTGAATTATTTTACAATGGGATTATGCATGTTGTTTGAGCACAAAGCAGTTTTGTAGACAGATTGGGCAATTCTATATAATCACAAAAACCTTGAGCCAGGAGTTCTGGTCTTTTTCTTGCATCCTGCAAAAAGCACCTGCACCTCAGACTGCGGCTGACTATTTTTCACTCCGGCGTTTGAGAAGAGTCAGACTTTGGCTTCCTGCACCCACTGGATCCAGCATGGGGGACATCGGTCACATACTGGCCGTCACTAGACGAGAACATTCTGACAGCATTTCCAGTGATGCCACACAGTCAACAGCGAGCAAGCTGGCTCTGCGGCATCGGCTCAACCAGCTGATGACTTGTTTGGATGACTTGGACCCTGAAAATGAACTGCATGACAAAGTGGTCAAGACCCTGGACAATGCCTTTGTTGTCTGTGGCACCAGAGCCAGTAAACCCAAAAAGGACAAGTTCAGGTGGATGGGGAATTTTGGGTTTTGCACAGGGACACTTTGGCTGTTTTTAACGTTCCTCTTTCTTCTTATCTTCTTACGAGGGTGTTTTACTAATGTGTAACTGCTGTTGCTAGTTTTTGAGAACACATGATCTTATTGTCTGCTCTTTTTATGGTTCCATCCTGACTTGTTTATGGCAATAGCACTTTAATTGTATCTGCTTTTACTGTATCAGCAGTGACAAAGTACAAAGTAGATTGTTTTATTTGGAAGTTTTTCAGTTTAAGGCTCGTATTTTAGAACTACTTAGATATTTCACATATGCAACCTGCCGCTCAATATTTGTTTTTCCATTTTCACCCCAGGCTTCATATCGTCACGTGGAACGTAGCCACAGTGGAGCCTCCGGATGACGTGTCCTCGCTGCTCCATCTGAACTCGCCAAAGGGCGCAGACCTTTATGTCATTGGGTACGGAGGGTTCTAATGGATGGTTGAACCTTTCCGGATGGCGTCTGTGCAAATATTGGACAGAAATGTGACTGAAATAAGACCCTTTGTATTAGTTTACAGGAGGTGAACGCGAGACCATTGAGATTTGTGTTTGACAGCGTATTCGATGATCCGTGGAGTCATTGCCTCATGACCAGCCTGGCGCCACGGCAGTATATTAAAGTATGAAATCTTCCATTCACATCCCAATCATGTGTCATGTTTCTTCTCAACAGGCTTTATATTTATTTCTTTGTACGTCAGGTGGCATCCATCAGAATGCAGGGTCTGCTGCTGCTCGTCTTCTCCAAACTGAAGCACGTCCCCTTCATCAGAGACATTCGGGCAACATACACACGCACGGGGATTTTCCGTTACTGGGTGAGCGTCGGATATTTTGTGGCAAAACCACGACGAGAACTTAAGAAGAAGTTGGCCACCGTGTTAACCTGGTGTTACCCAAAAGCTCCTTTCCTTTGTCTCTCAGGGTAACAAAGGTGGCCTCTCTGTCCGCATGTCCTTCTATGGCCACACGCTTTGCTTCCTTAACTGTCACTTAGCAGCACACATGCAGTACGCCTCGGAGAGAGTAGACGAGTTCGAGTACATCATGGACACGCAGACCTTTGACTGTAAAAAGACGCCCAAAGTTATTGATCACAGGTGAGGAGATAGACACCACACAGCCGCTCATTCATGAGCAGCTGCCTGTAACTTCCCTCTGCCGTCCAGGCTGGTGTTCTGGTTCGGAGATCTCAACTTCAGGATTCAGGATCACGGAATTCACTTTGTTCGCTCCTGCATCAGCAGCCAGAACTACAACCTGCTGTGGAGCAAAGACCAGGTGAGGCCGAATCATGGGTGGAAGAGAGCGCAGGCATGGATGATAAAATGTTCTGTCTTTGACAGCTGAACGTGATGAAGGACAAAGAAGAGCTGCTCCAGCAGTTTGAGGAGGGGCCTCTGGAATTTCAGCCCACGTACAAGTTTGATTTAAACTCAGATACTTATGATACCAGGTAAGATTCTGTGTGGAAAATATAAATCAGTTAATCCTGCAAACTTCAAGTGTTTATGTTTTCTCTATACTTTTTTTTTATTGAACCTTTTCAGGGTCTACAAGTCTTGGTTTGGTTTTAAGTAAGAGTTCCTATTTAACTGCAAACGTAATAACAAAGAATTTTGTGTTTTAACTGGCCTGACTAAACCTTAGCCTGTGCATTCTTCACTCCAATTAACAAAAGACCTGAAGTGGTAACTTCTGTGACACGCAGCACATTCAATTAGAGTCCTAATCCCCCTGAACACTATGATATGGAGTTCTTTTGGCTTGTGGGACTTATTGCATCAAGACATTTTGAAAAAATAAAGATTTGGTACAGAAAAGAAGCACTTTCTACACACCAACAGGCTTAATTTAAAAAAGCAAAACAACTCCACTGGGCGTCTTTGGTGATCAGTAGTTCATCTTAACCTGCACTTTCTTTCTAGTGTGTAATAATAATAATACTACTGATTTCTTCTCTGCTTCCCAGGACATCTAATAGAGCCACTCAAACATGGAACCAGCAGCTAATATATAGAATGCTTATCATAATATAGTTTGTTTGATGTAAGCTTGCACCAGACTGATTTTGAGATGCTTTGTCTGCTGACTAAAGCATCTCTGCTCTCTCTCACCCCTCTGTCAACATCACCTTTCACTTCTGTGTCAGCTCTAAGAAACGGAAACCTGCCTGGACCGACAGGATTCTGTGGCGGCTCCGACCCAAAGACGCCTCTCAGGACGCACAAGAGGAAAAGAGGGTAGATGCTGATATAGGGAAGGTCAAACAGATGGAGGAGGATGAGGAGTACCCTCTGAAGATCAGACAAGACCTCTACACCAGTAACATGGAGTACAGTATCAGTGATCACAAACCTGTGATCGGTGTCTTTACACTGGAGGTGAGAAACACCCTTATTCCTACTAGTTTCTAATATATTCTGCCCACCAGGGGGCGCTGTTAAAGCATTTGAACTTCTGTGACTTTGTGCATCTTTGTTCCTGTCTGTCCAGCTGAGGAAGATGTACGAGACGCCTTTGGTGCAGCTCCAACCAGAGGGAGACTGGAGCGCAGACATCGATGCCATGGTCGTCTACAGTCCTCTGCAGCCTTTCAAAGCCAGCACGTGGGACTGGATCGGACTCTACAAGGTCAGTCACACGCTCACTGTTGCACGAAGCCAGAAATGGAATTTATCATCCTCTGAAATTCAGGTTGGATTCACCAGCGTGCTAGATTATATCACCTACACGTGGGTCAAAGATGATGAAGTGGCCTTTAATGAAGAACTCATTCAGGTAAAAAAAAAATGACCATGTCAAAAAAGAATTAATGATTTTAAACGTTGCAAGGATGTGAATAAACAGCTCATCCCTTGTAAAAACAGGTATATATCGGCAAAGAGGAAATCCCAGTGCGAGGTGGAGATTGTGTGCTGTGCTACTTCAGCAGCCATTTGAACTGCATCATTGGAATGAGCGAACCCTTCAAGGTGGAGTAAACCGGCTGCTCTCCCCAACCCACCACACAGAAACGTCCAGCAGTTTGACCCGCTCGTCTCGCTTTCAGGTCCACGGGTCCAAGGTGGCGATCGAGGAGGGGCTGATGCCCGAGAAGCTGAGCGAGTTTGACAGAGCCGAGCAGGTTAGGAACTGACGGAACGAGGACGTCTGTCTCACTCGCCGATGTCTAACTGCCCTGGATGCAGCAGTTGGGAACTCTTCCTGCTGCTACATCGCTCAACCTTAGCAGCATTAGCAGCAAAATGCTGCATGTGTAGCTGATATGTGATTGATTGATGGTAAAGTACTGTATGATCTTTGCAGGCTCGCTGTTTTTGGAGATCAAATGTGGCTCAACTTTTTTTTAAATTTACCACATTTAATGCTGCCCTGAAAATGCTGGAACCTCATTTATTTGCATTTTTACCGGTTTAGAAAGTGAAAATTGCCCAGAGTTTTAAATTTTACAGATTTTTTAAAAAAAGGGACAGAATGGTTTGGTTCTCTCGCGCCATCTTCACGTCGTTTAAATTTTGGATGCTAAACAACAAATTATTGTATGGCAGGAGCTGATACACAAAATTTCTGATACGGCACTTAATCTTTGTAATGATTTATCAATTTTAGTTGCTGTTTTGTTAAGATTTTGAATTGAGTTGGTTTAATCATGTACTTGTTTTAGAGAGATTTTTAAATACTTTACCTATTCTAATAGTATATATTCTGGCACCTTTTTCAATCTATTTAAAATATTTATTTTTATCTAGGAAAATTGCAGGATTGATCTTATATGTACTGAAAATATCACTGTTCCATGTAACAAAATCTGTTAATTGTTTTAATTCTATTGCACATTCTTTAAAATATTCATTAAGATTCAAAATGTGCTCTTTGTCATTCCTGGACTATGCAAATAACACACATCCTCCACTTTCCAAAGATATGCAGCACCATTTATGAATGCTTGATTTATTCTCTATCAGTGGAGAATGTATTATTGTGTTGCGTCATGCTGCTCAAATTTGTTGCAGTATTATAATTCTAGTTTCATAATTTATCAATTTATTCGTCATAATTTATCATTTCACTCTTAAGGTTTTATTTCTGTGCTAAAGATTCACTCACATGATCTTTTGACTGTTGCAGGATATAGTTTTTTTTGCTAACGTATGCATTGGACCATAAAGACATTAAAAAGAAATAAATGCCATTTTCTTGATTAAACAACTTATGGTCCCTTTTTTCACTGAAATGTTAAGTTGCTAAAAGCTTTATTGTCACCGAAAGCAATTATCTCTGTGTTTGGAAAGAACTAATGAAACTGAACGAAATGTTCAGGAATTGTTGATAACAGTCCAAGGAAGACCTCAATAAATGCAATAAAGTTGTATTGCTTTTATTTGGAAATGCAGAAGCTGTTTTACATATAACCTGTACAGGCTGGACCAGTTTCTTTGATACTGTTTCGTCCTATTATGTTATGACAAAACAGGATTTCTGACACTCCTGCAGGCACCAGTGGACGATGGCGTCTGTCTCTCACTATGGTCATACAGGGCTGATTAAGGTGGCGTCACGACCATGTACTGGCTGTGCTGGGAGACCTCCTGGAAAGTTGAAGGGTGGCGGCTGACCGCATCCAGGAATCGGAAAGGGCTACATTACCTGTGTTCCTCAAACCAGGCAAAATGTACAGAACATTACACAGGTGCCGGTATGGTGAGACTATTATTGAATAAAGGAACAACCACCAGCAGGAGAGGTTACTGCAAAGGACGCTGGGAAATGTATTTCATGGGATATGGGCCTCCGCTCCCCTTCTGTTACCGTCCCCTTCCATCCTGTTTACAGGAGATTAACCTGGCCAGCCCTGACTCTGGAGGAAGAGGTGATTAAAACTGACCAGGAAGCCACTGCTCCGGTCAACAGATTTCAGCAATGTACTCGTCAAGGTGACAACAATCGCGGGAAAAGACTGATTTTTGTTGTTGTTTCTGTTTTCTCCTCTCCTGGCCTCTCCTCTTCTCCGGAAATAACGTCAGGAGACGCGCTGGAGTTTGTGCGGAAGTGATGATGGGCCAAGGAGTTTCTGTAAGCAAAAGAGATTTTCCCTCCTATTTTTGGATAGAAAAGTAATTGCTTTTGACAGATTTAAAGATGAGATCCGTTGTTTTATTGAAATTCTATGATTTTACTAGATTAATATCCCCCTAAAAGTGCCGAAAAGACGAAGGATTCGTCCTGATGCGTCACGTCATCGGTTGTCACAGCAACCGTATGTTTCAACCGGAAGCGAACATTGCAAGGTATGGTGACAGAATATGTTATATTCGGAGTTTTTGAAAGAAACTTAGCCTACTTGTGAGACTTAAAGATGGATAATGTGGAAACTGATTTATATCAGATTCCATCGGAAGACGCGCTGACGTTTTGAACAATTTAGACGTAACGGTAAAGATGATCAAATGAGACTTGTTTAAGATCTTAGGCCACATTTGCCACTATTAGAGTGACCCCAGACTAAATATTTATTAGATAAAGTTAAACTATTACACCTGCTCGTTTTCTTCTGAATTATTTTCTTCTGAAATGCGGAGGTGGAAGATTTAAAACCCATTCCTTGAGTCTAAATCCTGTCGGGTTTTCCGTCTTCCCAGGCAGAAAACAGGTGGAATTCCACACAGTAGTTCAGAAAACGTGGTTGGATCATGGAATTCCGACACCCCTCCTTTTAAATAACCCGCACTGGCTAAACTTAGAATACTAATGTCCCTGAATTCTTGAGAAAAGAGTTAGTTCTGTCATAATGTTACTGAGTTTTATTTTGTTCTGTTAGGAGCAAAAGAGGATTTATTTTTTTACACTCCTCCTGCAGGCACCGGTGGACGATGGCGTCTGTCTCTCACCGTGGCGGCAAACCCAATTTTCTGGAAGCTGAAGTCATACGGAACCAGTCTGCGTTTTTCAGAGCAGAATGCAAACGGCTGATCTCGGAAACCAGCAAACGATGCAGAGACATGCAGAACGATCAGACCCAGAAACTGGGTAAGAGGAGGTGGAGCGTCACGGGGCAGCAGCTGCAGGAGTGGGAGGTCATGTTTTTGTCTGCTCTGCCTTTCAGATCGACGAGTCAAAGAGGTCCAGTTCATGAAGACAGAGTTGGAGCTGAAGTTGGAGGAGATTGTCGTGGAAACTGACGAGCTGATCCTCCTGCAGACCAGAGTGGCCAAAGCACTGGAGGCCAGCAGGGAGCCGCTGAGAGTGACTCTCCTCTGCGTGGAGGAAAGGTCAGGCGGGAAGAGGATGACGCGTCGTCCATCCTCCTATGAAGTAACAGCAGTACTGTAAGGTTTATGTCGGTTTCCCCCCAGAAGGAAACGAGGGCCCGAGATGCTGCAGGATGAGGTGGACAGAGAGCTGCTGAATGAGAGGGAGGTCATTGAGGGGGTGGCCTCTGCTCTTCGGCGTGTGTCGGAACAGATAAGTGAGCAGATAAGGTGAGAGGGACAGACTCTTGAATTCTCTTCTGACCGAGGCGTCGCCACCAACACAAAAACCTTTTGTTTGTCAGACTGAACCGATCTGCTAAGTACACTCTAGAGCAGGATCTGAAGGAGAAGAGTGAAGCTCAGCACGCTGACCTCTCCTGCTCCATGATGCCCTCACACGCTCCCAAGCTGCAACAGCCCCCCATCATCGGTACTGCCCAGCAGAGGTAAACACAAATTCAAAAACAAAGGTGCTTAGATGATGGGATCTGATTTGGATTTGAACTCCTCTGTGTCAGCTTGTTGGTGAGTCCAAAGCAGTGGGAGAGCATCTCTCATGTCAACATGGCCAGAGCAGAGCAGCAGAAGGCCAACTCTGCCTCCCTCAGGGCCCTGGCAGAGGCCCTCCTGGAGCAGACCTTCACTGACATGCAGAAGCAGCTCCAGGCCACAGCGGCCGCCTTTCAGCTGCACGTGCAGGAGATCAAGTCAGCCAAGAGCCAGATGGAGGATCAACTGGCTGAGGTAGAAGCACAGAGAGGATGTCTGAATCAGCGGTGCTGTAACTCAAGAATCTCTCCTAGATTCTGCCAGAATTGTCCAGCCAGAGGAAGATCAGAGATGATCTCAGCGTTGCCATCAAGGAGACAGGACAGGCTCTGGCTAAAGCCCAGGCCCAGCTGACTTCACGCAACCAGAGGCCTTCCAAGGAGCTATGCTGTGATCCGGCACAGACCCACCTGCTCTCAGAGATCCAGTGGCTCAAGGCTAGCACCTCCAGGTAAGGCTAACACCCCGGGAAATGTGTTTTATTTAGCTGAAACAGTACAGGAAATAGCATCTTCTATAAAAGTAAAGATTTTAAGTCTACAGCCTCTCTTTCTTCACATCAGACTGCAGAAGGCTCTGGTCCAGTCGGAGGAGAAGGAGAGGGTTCTGGTTCGCTGTCAGCTGGAACTGCAGCACAGAATCCGCTGCAAAGCCGACTACCTTTACATGGACGAGGTGGTGTGTGGCCAGCACAGGGAGGCCGTCACCGCCTGCAGATACTGAGCAGGCAGCAAAGAGAGGAGCCGTCCCTTAAAATTTGGACTCGTGTGATTTTGACGTGACTTCTTCACTGAAACATCTCAACTAGAGAGTTAAGCCGTCACCATAATCCCCAAATTGAATCATTCGTTTCTTTTGCAAAAGATTCATACGGCAGTTTATCTTTCCAGATCCGTAGTTTTCCTTTTGTGTAGTGTTCAGATAAAAAGACATTCCATCTTTTGATTAATGGTTTGTTGTGGCGTGTTTGAATAGTTTATTTCACTTGTGACTTAAATATCTGATCTGAAATCATTTCTAACAACTGATTTAGCAGCCGGAACATTCCATCATCGGGAATGCCGTCAGTCATCGGGAAGCTCATTTCGTGGCCCAGGTTATCTCCTCTGTAGGTGCATTTGGCACTTTACCTGCGAACAGGAGAACAGGACAGGCCTGTTACCAAGGCAACAGCACCATGGAGCGGCTCATCAGCTGCAGGAGTTTCACCTGATGCCAGAGCAGCGTGGGGATGGGCAGCGCCAGGTGACAGTGGGGGCAGGTGTTGATGTCGTCGCCTCCTTCAGGGAGCCCGCCCAAGAGGGACGCCGCCAGGTCTCGTCTGACCACAGGAGTTCTCTGGGCGGAGAACGTCCTCAGATCCAGATCGTCAAAGTCTGATGGAGGACACCTCAGCTGGATGGGGACACACAGATGGAGGTTGAGCTCTGAAGGTGTCTGGAAGCCTCAGACTGAAGAGATGAACCTCCCACTGAAGACAACAAGCTCTGCAGAATCCTTCAAGCACGCACCTTGTGGTTCTCAACATCCTCCGCAGGAACTGATGTCATGCAGCTCTCACACCTCACGCTGGTTTTGGCTGCGGAGGAGAGGGAATGAAAACGCATGTTTGGAGCTCTGCCGCTTTAACCACAGCCTCTCCGACATCTTACTGGCGTCTGATGGTGCTTTGCTGTTTGTTTGAGGAGGAGCTGAAGTGGCCGGACAGCTCAGCTCGTGCACTGCCTGGTCCCGAAGGGTCACGTAGCGTCCACAGTCCCCGCAGAGCTCCGTGCGGCTCCCGCAGACGAGCTGGTGCTGGCTCAGCTCCTTCCACGGCAGCTCCAGCTTACAGAACACACAGGTCTGCAGACGCTCGGCACAATGGTCAGACTGGGAGGGAAGCATTAAAGAAGAGAAGGCATTGAGATGTTTTCAGTTGTTTTTTTCTCCATATTTTACGCTTAGGAACGCAATAGACAAACCTGGTGGTCCATCAAGTCACAACTTTCCACCTTTTTATTGCACTTTGGGCATTTCACCTGCAAACAGAGTTTTAATCATTATGTTTCCTTGTGTGTGTGTGTGTGTGTGTGTGTGTGTGTGTGTGCGTGTGCGTGTACCAGACTGTGCTGTTCTTCTCTGTGCTGCTCCAGTTGCTCTCTGGGAACCGTCTCATCACACTCAGGGCAGAGACATAAGAAGCGTCTGCAGTGAGTTTCGTGTAGTGCAAAGTTTGCTTCTGCAACCATTTTGTGGCTGATTGAGAGATGGGACAGATGCGTGTTTATGTTGGAATGATCAAGCACTGGAGTTAAAGACAGCCGAGGAATGTCGTCATTGCCAGAAACCTGCGTACTAGTCTCCAATTGACTGGCTGGAAAGAAGAATTCCAACCTCTTATAGATGTAATGAAATCATCCTTACCATTGTCCGCATTTGCGCATATCTTCTTTCGTATCCATTGACACAAATCTTTGAATAACGCCTTAAAAAACAGGGGGAAAAAAGATCTTGAGGTTTCTGATTGAGTTTCGTGCTGTCAGCGGGAAACAGAAAGTGAAACGTCAGGAATGCTGCGATACCGGTCAGTGCCACAGGGTGTCGCATAGGAGGAACCGGCACTACGAGCAATAGCTTTTCAAAAAATATTATTTGTTGCTCTTACTTTTCATGTTTTTAAATGAATGTATTTTCTCTTCTTTCTTTGGATTTTTTTGTTTTTCAAACTGAATATACACGCATGACGTTAAAATTTATGACAAAATGTGATTTTAAGCCATGTTTTGATTAATGATGATAAACTGTAAACAACAAATTCGTATCTTTAAAAGGTGTAACACAGAAAACTGGAAAACACCGATCAAACCGTTTTTTTCCTCCTGTAAATGAAAGCTAGATGAGGCTTTTGTGCACTGCGTTAACCCATCCACCCGCTTAACGGCGCTCGTTTCCCTCCGATAATTTGTTTCCGTCCGATAAAAGTCAAACCGGAAGTAGCGAAGAAGAAGCTCCGGAAAGTAAACAAAGCGCCGTTTCCGTTTCTCCTCGTGTAGTGTAACCTGTCATTCTACCACGCTATCACGTTTATCTATGTGTGATATATTATGAAGCTTAAATTAGGAGGGTAACACTTCCGGGCACCACTGTTGTGCGCCACAGCATCGGACACATGGAATTCTATTCTCAGTTTCCATACTTTTCCAGAAACGGTGGGACATAAATATTAAAAGAGACGATTTCATTGTTACAAACACTGTCACACCGACGCCCTGATCTCACAATGTTTTGAGCAATGTTTCTTTCTTTTAAATATTGCAATTAGTTTAGCTATAGCAGCGACAGCAGATGGCTGCACGTCTAAATCCAAAGTAATTTTTGCTTTGATTAAAAAAAAGATGCTTTTTGTCTAATGTTGTTATTTTAATATGAAATAGTTGACAATACATACAACAGAATTGAAATGACAAATGTTCACATCTGTTCAATTATTTGTGCATGCCAAGGTACTGTATTCCAGCAAGTATGTGTAAAAGAAAAAACAATCACTATGTTTCATGGACCATAACAGACCCTCATCTCTGTAAGTTCACTGTATAAAAATGTCATGACAGACCACTAAATCATTCGATTCCTGTCCCCATTCAAACTGTCCCTGGACTCGAAATGAAAGCACATCACAGTCAGCTCTAAGAAACTTGCAATCGATGTAACCTTTTCCTCCCAGGCCAAAGGTGGTAAAGGTTCAGTCTGTGGGCTTCTGTGAAGTGACATCAGACTGTAACAGACATGAGGTAAACACTCGGACACTCGGTTTTCCTCAGTTGTATCAATACAGAACATAAAAAAAATTAACAATATAGTTGTACCACGGGTCAAAACGTTCTGTTTTCTTAAGTTTTATGGTGGCAGCATGATATGTGCATTTACAAATTCGAAATGAAATACGTTTTATTGACTTTCATAAAGTGCCATTGTCTATATTCAAATGATTTAATCTTAATAATTTAATTTTAATTTAACATATAACTTGGAGGAATAATAATTTAGGTGAAGGAAGCAATAAATCTAACGGGTTCATTTTACAAAAAAAGGAACACAACACTTTGAGACTTTGTGTTTATTTAAACATTAAACGTTGACCGACAGTGGACAAGGGAGCAGCCGTCCAATCACAGATGTATGTCCTCTTTGGGTTTGGATCAGAAAAACATGCACTCTCATCGAAACAAACTGTACCATAAGACCTTTGATACATCACCCACTTTACAAAGTTTTATAGACCGTTTGTACAAAAGTTGCTTTTAATAACGCTGTGTACAAATGTGTCATTGATGTATCCTGTCATGAGTGTTACAGCTGATAATTAGTGATTAGTTGGATGAGAAAAATTTGACAGCAGACTTGTTTGATTTAAATTTTTAACTGAAGCCAGAAAAAACGTTAATAGTGTTGAATACTGTATAGATCTGCCCAAGAGCTGAACAATAAGGTAAGCACAGATCCCCCATTTGCTGCCACAAACCCTGAGAAACACATCATGAGACCACCAAATTAAGATATCTTGATTAAAACAGAACAACAACACCCCCCCAACCCCAACAAACAAACATACAGTACATACACTCACAGTAACAAGAGGAGCAATGCAGGCAAACGCCACGACACTGAAGTGCTGTTCTCTCTGTGGCCGTAAGAGGGCAGCATCGACACACCGAGTAACGCCCGGGAGCATTTGGTTGCAGTTTGCTCCTGATCTCAGGTCGGTTTGAAGCAGGCCTTTGAGACTTTAACATCGGGTCATTAAAGTCTCTTACTCTGACAATCTACGCTCATGTTTATGCTAGAAAAAAGGAAAAAAAACTAAACATGGTCTTATGGACTCTATGCAAAATCTATGTAAATAGAAAAATACAGTATATGATTTATAAATAAATATAGAAAAATATATATAATGTACATAATAATGGTGATGTGAGCCATGCTATAGTACCAAGATGGAGTTAAAATCAACTGTTCTGATGTTTCACTGCCTTGTGTTCTGAGTAAGATCAGGCTTTAGATGTTGGGGGATGTCCTGTTAACATCGATGATCACGCCTGCCGCGGGCGTGCGACGTGGATGTGAAGATGGAGTCGATGGGGCGTATTTCAGGTTGGCGGAGGGGGGGGTCACCACACGGAGCATTTGTCCACAGGGTTCATGGGAGAACCCCTTGGGCAGTGAAAAACACGGGCGAACTCGTCAAACTGCGACACGCTGCCGATCACTCTGCAGAGAGGAAACATCATGTAGTAGAGCTGCGGCGTTTAGGGACTCAACAGCAGCAACAGCAGGACCTTTTTATGTGTAGGTTTCATGTTTGTGCTCTACCTGTAGTGCTCTGGTGCATGTTTGTCAGTGAGCAGCTGCAGGTAGATGGACTGAGATCTCCTCTTCATGCACCAGTTCTGAAGGAAAAGAAGCACTTCAATCATTGGCAGGTGGTGCTTGTTACAACACCTTTTGTCAATTTGTTGGAGAAAAAAGTGTCAAAAGCTTCTAAAAATACACCACTGGTCAATAATGTGACTCAATAGTATTGACAACAAATAGACGAGCAGGGACGGTTCTGTGCCTAATAGGTGTGGTTCATCAGCTCATGGTGGAACTCATGTTAGCGTGTAAATATCACGCTCACCTGGGCGAAGGCGATGAAGAGCAGCTGTTCGTGCGTGTATCGGAGTCCGGGCAGGGGCCGCTCTGGCCCGTGTTCCCTCACCCACTTCTGATATGCCTGAAGAGTGAATGAAAGACAGGAAGTGAGAGTTTTGTGGGGATGGGAAGAGTTCTGGAGCGGAACGTTACTTACATAGTAGGAGAGCTTGAGCCCTCCCATGTCTGCGATGTTCTCCCCCAGCGTCAAGCGACCGTTCACCTACACATACACGAGGACCAGATCAGCAGCCCTAACAAAGCGGCGCTAACGGACTTTCAGCCTAAGGCCTCGTGCACACAGGCCCACCTTCTGGTTATAAACGGTGAAGTTATCGTAGAGGTTCACGATGCACTCGGCTTTCGTCTGAAACTTCCTGTACGACTCCTTTGTCCACCACTGTTTGAGGTTCCCGTGGCGATCGTACTGGCCCCCTAAGGACATAAACCATTGCATCACTAGGAGAGGAGGGTGCAGCCTTAGCAAGGAAACAGCTCACACTCGTATTCACAGTTCAAGAGATTGAGAGTTGGTTGTTATCGTTGTTGCTGGAGAGCTTCCTGATCTTACCCCAATCATCATATCCGTGGGTCAGCTCATGGCCGATGATCGCTCCGATCCCGCCATAGTTCATCGACCTGGGAGCAGAAAAGGTGACGTGGGTAAGGTCAGATTGGCTCTGTTCCTGATACGCTGCCTCAAGAAAGGAATTCAGGTTCAAGTTTAGTTTATTAGTCATACACCCTTGGTTTAAATTGGTTTTATCAGGTGTTTTGGGACTTTTTAGGCAGCAGAAGTGCACCAAACACCCTAAACACCTCCCCTTTTCCCCTGGTGAGAACTCTCCAGTGTGGGTGGTCAGACGTCCACGGTCCTGCTCTGTACGAGGGACTGGCTCGCCACGCCAGAACAACTTATTGACCCTAAAGTTTCTGTTGCCATGGCGATGTGGGCAGCATCCCTGAGAGAAAGCAGGGACAGAAAGACGGCTACTTACTGTGGGAACTCTGGGTTGTAGAGCGTGGGCTGAAGAATGCCAGCGGGGAAGACTGGCAGAGGAATAAAGAGACAAACAGTTGGAAATGTCCAAATACAATAAATGAGCAAAACAAATGAACATGTAAAGGAAGAGTAGCTTATCTGTTTCATTTAAGGTGTTATTTTATTTAATGTATCTTTATTCCAAAGTGGGTAATCAAGGAGGAACAGTAATTAAATAAGAATAAAGACCTGAGCGCTAAAATAACCTGAACCGAATTAAAGAAATAACATGTTGAAGGACTAAAAGAAAGGAGCATCCCGGGGGCCTCTGATGACTTTCTGCCAGACTCCTCCTGTCCTTTTAGCATCGCCTGGGGAGCACGGCATCGATTTTTCTGTGAGAGATTTAATCTGAGGACTCGACCTCGGAGATAGAGGGTGGGAGGGGTGTGTGTGTGTGTGTGTGTGTGTGTGTGTGTGTGTTTGGGGGGGCAATGACATTGCAGCATTAGACCTGTTGAACTCAGGCAGGTGTTACCGCTTGTGTCTCCCCCCAGGGAGAAGGACGGTGCACCCCTCCCCCCATGAAACCACGTCTGGCTGGTAGAACGATTCCCATTGACGGGATAATTGATCCTTCTCATTGACCCGGTGGAGAAGACAAGACACGCCATAATATCCATATCATCAGCAACTTGCTGTTCTTTTTTTGTTCTTTTTCCAAACAATTTTGCGTCTGTCGCCTCGCGATGCTGCTGTCACAGTATTGCTGAGCCTAAATAGCAGCATCTCCTGGATTTTAAACACATCGCTCACGCAGACGCTCACGCAGACGCGCAGCGGCGTGATGTCACGGCGTCTGCCCCCTGTTCCTCCAGAACGGTGATGGTGACGGCTGCCTTTGCGTGTGCAGAGAGACAACAGCCTTATGTGTGCAGAAGAAAAAAACCCTTACCCATTTGGTTCTTGTTAGGAAGGTAATAGGCATTCAGGGCCTGAGGAGGGAGGAGCCACCTGAAGAGAGACGAGAAGCAAATAAATGTGGTTGATCACGAGATCACGCACGTCGCCGGCGTTTGTGCTCGATAAGCACTTGAAATATTCCTAAGCTGCGTCTCAAACACCTCTGAGTATCTCCGTTCAAACGCCCTGGTGGGAACCATCCAGTGGCCCCACGTCCAGGGTCCTGCTCTGCATATGAAACCACGCAGCTCCTTCACGACGATCCACTCAAAACCTGAATCACTGATTGGCACAAAATCCCCCAAACAAGGAGCCCGAAAGCCTGAGAGGAGAGAGACTGATGGCTCTGCAGCGGGAGATTTAGAGTGTTCTAGGAACGTGGACGTGGAGCGATGGCGGCCTTGCTCTGTTGGTGATAATGTGTGTGTGTGTGTGTTTGTCATACAGCTGTTTAGCGACGCGAGCGTAACGCACGTGTCCCACAGCGCTTCACTACTGCCTGGCTGCGACAGATAAGCAAATCTAATGGATATCCTCCCGCTGTGCGCGTGGCTTTTTTATCGCTGGCTTTAATTCAGAGATGCGGCGAATGTGTATCAGAAATATAAAAGGGGTTCGTGGAGGCAGAAGCGAGTGTCGGACGCGGAGGGGCGATCTAACGCCTCCTCGGTCGGGGGGCAGAGCTAAACCGTGTGAAGGTAACACACTCACGTGGTCTTGTCCACTTCCTCGTGGATCTTCTTGACAGACAGCTTGATGTTGAACTTGATGCTGTTGAGGATGTTCTTGAAATACGTCTTCTTGTCCACCTCGAACTGCAGAAGCACAGACGCGACAGGGGAGTCTGTGATGTGTTACGACCATAAAAGGACGGAGCTGCAGACTCACCCCGTACTCTTGGTCTATGAGCTCGGGTTTGAGCAGGAAGTCTGGATATCCTGTCATCACCATCATGTACTTGAGCTGTGAGGGACAAAAAGGGAGCGATGGAGGAATGTGCATGTGCAAGTGCATCATCACCTTACGAGTAATAACATTACACACACACACACACACACACACACACACACACACACACACACACACACACACACACACACACACTACTACTACTCCTAATCAAGCAAACCCAATGTAATAGGATTACAGGAAAGCTCTTTATATTCAGCTTGGTCCCCTTAAAGGATTAGAACTTCTGATTGTAAAAGTATTAGAAGGGATATCTTGCCACGCAGACCCTAAATCAGCAGCACAGAAAGATCCGGATTAGACGATCTTCACTTCTCAATGTCAGGCCCTTGATGTCTTCCATCATACCCTATCTGTCCAACCCGGCAATCAATCAGAGCGCAGTGGAAAGAAAGAAGTGATTAAACTCTTTTCAGAAACTAATCGGATCCCTCAGGTGCAGCGTGAGTGCGTGTGTGTGTGTGTGTGTGTGTGTGTGTGTGTGTGTCAGCTTCTGCACCTTTGCTCTGGCCGCCTCTTTAGTGGTCTCGTCCATCCAGTCCAGCTCTTGCAGGCGGGTGTCCAGGGAGTGTTTGATGTCCTCTACCAGCTCCTGAACCTGGAAGATGGTATTTTAAAAGGAAAATGTCCATTTTATGTGTTTTTCCGCCTTCAACATTGTTAGAGTGAAGTGAGAATTCTCACGACACCGGATTGCAAGGTTGTTGTTTTTGCTCTAAACCGATCAGCCAAAGTTCCAGGTTGGAGATGGAGGTTTTGTTTTCATCTCAGTGCCCTTATTTCCTGATTTTCTTTTATCTTAATATCATCATTTTAATTAAATCTTCTCAGTATGGGTTGCTAACGAGCAGCAAATGATGAAAGCGCTGGAATATTTTTCGGCAGGATCTTTTTAATGCCATAAATCACTATCTTAATTCTAATGTACCATAAAAATGCTAATTGCAGCAATTACAGCTGAACTCTCTTTGAACAGGAGAAACTCTCCTCATCTGGGAGAAAAGACCAATTTCAGCTCCGTCTTCTGGCTGAATTCTCAGTGTCAGAGCCTGAGACTCATCAATGTCCAGTATGACGGAAGCAGCATCGAGCGGCCGGTCAAGACTTCAAAGGTTGCCGCTGGCAACCAGCCCACGCCTGCTGATAATGAGGTCTTAAACCTTGTGGACATTTCAACCTCGGCAGAGAAGAGGAGTACGAAATGATCGAAAATACAGGATATCGAGCATTTCAATAACTCTGCACCCAGAGGACAAATGTGGACCAGGAGGCGGAGTTTGGACCTAAACAACGCAATCAGAGGACAAAACAACACGCACGAGCCCGGAAAGCTGCAAAAAAAACCTGGCAAATGAGATGAAAACACATGGAGGAGGGCTAAAGGTGAAATAGAAGGGTTAGTGGGGAGTGAGTGGGCAGAGATGAGAGGAAGGTCACCACCTTCTGTGCGGCAAAACAAACTCAAGAGGACGAAAAGGAATCCAAAAAAAGAACAGCCATTGAACTTGTGACGAGGGCGGATGCTTGAAAATCTTCCGAAATGATGAATGTTTCATCTTATTATCATCAAAAGGTTTTGCCCAACAAAGACTGAGGGCAGCTCTTTGGTCGTTTTTTCTTGTCTTTTTCAAAAACCAGTGGAAATTGCAGCCAAATTTCTCATCATATTGTTGAACCAGGAACTGAAGGAAAAGGGTTCGATCAATTAAAAATAAAGTGGCCGTTTCAGCTTGATGGATCTCGACCTCACAACCGCGGTTCCTAACGAGCTCCAGGAAGCTCGTCCACGGGGTGTCTGCAGGTACCTTGGCCTTGCTCTGAGAGGAGAAGTGCTGCTGGACAAACAAGGCCCCGAGAGCCATTCCAAAGTGTTTGTTGGCCTGAGTCAGGCAGAGCCGGCCCAGGTCCAGCTGCTGCTCCGTGCCGTCGATCTCCCGGGAAAACTCGTGGATGGTGCTGCGGAAAGCCGTGGACAGGTGTTCGCTGAGCGCCGCCACGATGCGCCACAGCATGTAGTTGTGGAGAACCCTGAAAAAACAGTTCCACATTCATTAAAGCTGTCAGGATTTCACCGTTGACGGTTTATTTTAAAAGCCTTGTTTCCCCCTCCATTTGTTGGATGAAAAAAGCTTCTCAAGCCCATAATTTGTTTGTGCGGCCGCGATGTCAACTGAGAGCCGAAATGATGATGAGACCGTCACAGCAAATGAAGAAACTATATTTAAAATAACACTCAGCAGTGGTAAATGTGCCTTATTTCTGTTTGATCTCCTCCGACAATCGAAATCTAAAAACAACAAATGCAAAACTGCCCTGCAAATAAAAGACAATATTTAAACGTGTATATTTAAGGTTACCTTTGCCATTCGAGCTGCTTTTTAACATAAATGAGATTTTTAAAAATACTGTGAGCAAAGAAAAACTATCCTTTAAAACTGTAAACGTACTTTATTTTGAAGGTTTATCTTAAATTAGCCCAAGGGTAAGAACGTAATTAGGATAAATATAGGAGGAATACATTCGGAGTTCACATTTTCTATCCTTTACTTGGATTCTCCTGGAGATGGAGAGGCTTTATCAGCGATCAAATGCAGGCTGCTAAAGGTTTATTCTCCCTTCAGAGGTACTTCTGCTTTAACGAGACGCTTCAGCACACTCCTCATGTTGAGTGGCATCTGCTGCGTCGAACTGCAATCTTTTCTTCCAGCTGGACCAAAGTTCTGTTTTCCAATCTGCCCTCTGAGCCGGTGAAGAGTCAGAAAAGTTGTGGAAAGAGCACGAGAGAGATGGTGATTGGCGGGGGCGAAAGGGCCCGGCGATTTAAGAGGAGTTCCTCCGATCTTGAGCGACTCGCAGGGAGGCGACGCAGCAGAAGGGTGAGGGAGATGCTGAGCTGGGGGGAGATAATGGATCAGGCCTTTATGCATTCAAGCTGTGTCTTCTCACCCAGCTGACGGAGTGCTGGGGGGTCCTTCCAGTGCACATCGCATCTGATCTGTCCTGCGGGGACAAACGCCCCACGTTCCCACTGCGTGGCTCCCTGGGAACCTCACAGCATGTTGTTGTTGTTGTTTTCCTCTATTTTAAACCTGTATTTTGGTATGCATGACAGATATCTAATCAAAAATACCTTTGGTAACAGACCCCTGGGGTCCTGCTGTGAATTTAACTGATGAGGGAAGGAAGAGGAAGCTGGGAAGGAGAGTAGGAGGGAATGAAGGAGGACTGTATCCTGGATGAGGAGCACCATCAGGTGAACGCCGCACGTTTCAGCTCCGGTCTGGTTTTCTTCAAAGAGAACGACAACTGTTGTTTCCCCGAGGAACCAGCGTGAATCCGAAGCATTTTCAATGAAACGCGCGGCGCCAAACAGAAGCAGAGGGTCTGTGAGGCAGTTCTTAATCAGGGCAGGACGGAGTGAAGGCTCATTAGCTGGACTGGATTTTAACGGGGCTAGTTAAGAAGACAAAGACGACGCAGTCCCTGAACACCACATTAACACACCACTAAAGGTAAAGATGTGCCACCCCGCGGTAAACAGGACAGACTCATCGACGGTATCATATGACAGCAGGAAAATACTTGTTACCTCTGTTATGTAGTTCTGAGGAGAACCTGAACACTGAGAATAGTGGATTCATGGAAACCCTTCAGGTCTACGTCCAGTTTCATTTTTAAAGACCACGCAGGAGGTGAGGCACTTCTTTTGATTGGACGTGAACACACACACAGGCACACACACATTTCATGCACTGAAACACACCTGAAGAACATGAAAATTCACAAACTGATAAGAAAGAAAATATGCATTTGATCCCAAGAGGAGAACAAGAGCAGGTCGAGGAGAAAGAGAAGAGGAGTGAGGAGTGATCTGCTCGTGACATGTGCACACGCACGCACGTGCACACACCAGACAGAGAGGGAAAGAAGGGAAATGGAGGTGTGACTGCTCCTGTCAGAAGACCCGTTGATGGGGGATTCAATCAGGGTGAGAACGTCAGAGGGGCAGAGAGAACCATGAGGAGAGCGACTTGGTCAATAGAGCCTGGAGAGTGATCACAGACGGAAATTTAGAAGTGGATGGAGAGAAATAGATGATGGAGAAGGAGGGGAATAGTGATGAGGAGGGATAGATGAGGTGTTGATGGGAAGAAAGGTGAAAATGAGATGGGAGCAGGTATCAAATGAAACATGCGGGCACCTAAAGCCAAAGAGGGGAAGAGTTCTGTACTTCTGTAGCACAAAAATACCGAGACAGATAAAATCAGCCCGTCTGTACGTCACATTTTCACCTCTATAATGTCCAATTAAAGAGATTAAAACCTGTTTGTACTTGCTGATAAACACACTTTATGCTCTTCTATTTTCACTCTTGATGAAGAATATGACCTTTCCTATGAGATTAGAGCTACAATCTATGTAGTTTTTATGAACAAATATCTCTTTCTTTGTTCTTATTCTACACACAGTGGAAAAAAAAGTAATATTTTTGAGGAAACAGTAGGATTTGAGGTTTAGCACAACTCTTCAAAAGAACACCCTCTGTGCGTGTCTGTGTGTGTGTGTGCATGTGTATGAGTGTGTGCATGTGTGTGTGTGTCCTTGTTGAGCAACAGAACAAAAAGTGAACTGTGAGAGGAGGAGCACAACGTGAAAACAGTTGGAAGTATTATTTAGAGAGGCGAGGTGGGTTGATAATGCTGAAAAAACAACAGGCTGAACGAGCCGGAAGGAAGAGGAAAAAGTTTCTACAAAAGGACTTTTTTGGGCAGAATAAATGTGGACTCACATTCAGAGCTTTTAGGCAAATGGACATTTGTTTCATCCATTTATTTTTCAGTGTGTGACAACAGGATCCCCCATTGTGGTCCCAGAGCTAAATTGAAATTGAGACATTTTTATCCCTTTCACGTTCCCAAATACATTTTTGCCATTGTCATTTTTAACTGATAGAACAAGCTTTTGTTCATTTATGGGGCAAAAACAGCTCAGGTATAATTTCAAATCATTTTAATGCTGTTCCCTCGACAACATGTTAAAACCTAGAAGCACCATCAAAAGGAGTGAGTGCAAAATAATGACAGGAAAGAAAAGCACATTGTGGCCTGAGGAAAAGAGGACCTGCGCTAATAGCTGGGAGACAGAGGGTTATGATTACCCTTGAGAAGAATAGCTCAGTATGTATGCACTTAAATTAAAATATACAGCAGATGGAGAAGGGGAGGGGCAAGAGATGAGGAAGGGCAAAAGTATGAGTCAAATTAAATATGGAGAGATATTTAAATCAATGTAAAAGCCTACAGGTGTGTGTGTGTGTGTGTGTGTGTGTGTGATGTGGTGACCACTAGTGGTCTAAACACATGGAAAACGGGGAAAATCTGCCCCTGCTGCCACAGCTGGATGGAACATCCCATCCTTTACTGGACAACGCAAACACTTCTGGACCAAAGAATATTAATTACATGTAAATCTAATCTGCTGGTCAGGCTAAGTGGACGGTGGGGGCCCCTGGGTAATGTGGTCATCACATTACCCAGGGACTCACTGTGAGTCACCAATAGCTGTTGTCCACAATTGCTTCCTCTAACTTATTCAGTAGAGCTGGGAAATACACACTTTAGGACACACACATACTATGCTTTTATTGATGGCGTCACTTCTACCTTCTAGTTGATTGATCAACGCTCCAGCGTGGTGCCACGGCCCCGGACTGAATCGATGGAGGTTGCTCCATTCAACATTATGATTTAGTCATTTGGAAACGGCGAGGTGAGGTAATAAAATGGCTGACGCTGAAGTTCCTGGAATGTTATGCGTTATGAAATTACCTCAATCTATGATTGCTTCTTTCCAATCAGGCCTGGCTGCAGTCTCAAATAAATGGCAAAAGTTTGAGCTGCCTGCCCTGAGTGCTGCTGCTGCTGTGTGTTTATGGGCTGTCACATTCTGGCCTGTGGCACCTTTGTGAGGCCCCCTGGAGTGTGTGTGTCCATACGTGCCCTGTGACACATGTCTGAGGCTGCAGGTGCTATAGAACACTGGGAGGAGATCAATAACATTAACACACGAACAAGGGATGCTACTGTAACACACACACACACACACACGCACTTCATCAAAGGCAATTACTTTGATTAGAGTCATGCTCAGAGTATCAAATCAAAAACTCCTGTCTCTAATTTCCTGGATTTTCCAGTCATATCAGCACCCTCATCTTTCTTTTCTCATCTCCCCCCTCCACAAAGACAGCTCTCCACCTTCACCGACATGCCCCAACATTTTTTGTTTTTTACCTTTTTGAAGTGGTTTTGATGATGTCTGAGACCTTCTGGATGTAATCGGTGGCGAGCACCACGATCTCCTCATCTTCAGAAAAGGTGTCGTGAAAGATTCGGTCCAACAGGCGTTTCCAGTGAAGCTACGAGGAATATGTTTCAAAAAAGGATGATAAAAACAATAAATCCTGGGTTCTAAAGGATGGTGACACTCACGCTTGGCGCCATGCGCTGCAGCTGCCTCAGGGTGATGCGGTTATACATGGTGCTTATGTCCTTTCTTTGGTCATCATATTCCGATACAGTGATCTGAGAAGAGAGGACTTGTTAGATGAGCCCCCTCACATCATGCCTGTACATGAACACGCACAATCGGCTCACATTGGCCAGACTGGTCTCAAGCTCTATAATCTCCTTTGACTTCTGCGTGGGGTCTTCGGCTCCCAGCATGCTCAGCAAACGCTCCATCAGGGCCTTGTATGCTGCCAGGATCTGTAAAGCGCATTGACATCAGCCATGACCGACGTGAGCGGGCAGGACATCATCTGCAACGGCCGGCGACATGTGGCAGAGTGGAAAGGAAAACAAAAGCCCAGCGGGTGGCGGAGGGGAGAAGGTGAAGTGGGGGAGAAAAGAGGCAGCAGGGAAAATAGGACAGATGGAGGGGGGGGCAAATAGGCAGGACAAGGACAGGAGATGTGTTCAGATGAGGTATAAATGGACAAAATGTCTGGAGTAAATGAAATGTGATGACGGATAACCATGGGATGTGCAACGTTTCTGGGTCGTGGTGCCGGAGCACGTGTGGACTACACACTGAGGAGCGAGTGAGCGGATGAAACATTATGGACCCAACCTTCACACTGTCCTCATCTTGTCCCAGGTACAGGCTTCTCTCAGGCAGTGTGAGTCCCTCCTGGTCAACCTACACACATCGTTTTGTTACGTAATGAAATGCTTCTTTAGAGGCGACAGGAACATTCTAAAAACTGTTTCTCCCACCCTGATTGCATTCCTGGAGGAGTTTTTGTCGTCCACATTGACGGTGAGGGAGAAGAAGACGGCCGTGCTGTAGACCCCCTGCGTCCTGTACAGTAGCTCGTTGAAGTCCGGCCTCTGGGCAGCACCCTCCGTCTCCCACCCAGCAGCACCAGGAGGAGCCCCCGCCAGGTCCCACCCACCGCAGCTGTCAATCACCTCCATCATGGGTCCAGATCCCAGCTTGTCGATCTCCTGGATGTTGATGCAGGACCGGTAGAACTCCTTGACCTTCCGCTCTGCAGAGTTTGGCCCGTGCCTCTGTATGGGGTCCAGGAGGAGGCGCTGCAGTTTTTCCTCGTTGTGCTCTCCGATGGCGGTGATGATGCCGTAGCTGAGCTTGTCCTCGGGGATTCCGTGGCGCCTCAGCCAGCCGCCACAGGCGAAGGAGTAGAAGTCCTGGCAGGGCTGGATGGTGGGATCGATATTGGCCTGGATGAAGCGTGCCGCCCGCAACAGGGTGCGTTTGCGTTGGCAGTCCTGTCGGCACTGAGGGTCCTGCTGGGAATCCAGGGAGATGTACTTGAGTGTCAGCATGCTGCCCAGAATGACGCACAGGCCCGCCGCAAAGACCAGCGCGGAGAGCAGACAGATCTCTCTCCGGCTCCACCGGGGAATCCCTTTGTTGCTGTTGGTGCTGCTTAGATCTTTGTTTTTGTTGGACCAGGCGCCTCCCCGGCTGCGCCCCATGTGACGGTCCAAGCTGCCCCCCAGATGAAGCGTCATGCCGTTGCTGAGGATGTCGCTGCTGTAGCGGCCCCCGTACTTCACTTCCTGGAACTCGTCGTAGTGAGCAGTTAATGAATATGTCTTCTCCATGGCAGAAGTCTGCAGCTCGTACGACGAAGGCGAGGAAGATATTTCTATTTTTTTTTAATTTGGAGCCATGAAAAGTGCCGCTGAATTAAAGTCAGGAGGACTCTGGCTCTTCAGGCAAATCCTCTTAAGCTGTTTAAATCAAAATCAGGCAGAGAGAGGGCCTCCGATTGTTCACAGGGAATCTCAGGGGTGGTCTGCTAACTCTCATCCTCTTTCTCTCTGTTCTCTCTTCATTTGTTCTTCTCCTGTCACACGTGCCACCTGTCCACAGAAATAGAGAGGTGATAAGGCAGGGCAGAAACTGTCAAAACAAATATCTGACACCAACGTATTGAAGACGCACTAGAGAGGATCAGAGAGAAGGAAACCAGTTGTGAGATTATGGAAATGTTTGGTAGAGCCTCCTGCCTGTGCAGGGGCAGGATCTCAGATCTCTGGAGCTATCCAGGTTTGCCCCAAACTGGGACCATCCTCCTCTGATCAAACAAGCAGGAGGATGGTTCAGATGACAAATACACCAATAAGGTGTGTGAAGCTGTGTTAAATCTCCTGTGGAAGAAACGGCGGGATTCAATAATGATCGTTGCAGGTGCGCCCTTCTTCAAATATTTTAATTCAGGCCTCCAAAGGAGATGAAACGATCAAATTAAAGAGCTCAAATCCATCGGAGTGTCTCGCTGTGTCAGCTCTTGTTTCCTTTCTAATCCAATAAATTTCCCCCTTAACACGACATTCGACTGAGGACGTCTTCAGGCACTGAGGTTTATTTTACAGCAGCGAGGAGGTTTCCATATCCTGGCGACTTTGATTCATTTCCCGGAGTCAAAGCTCCGGCTGCAGTGGAGAACTGCAGTTGGCCTGATTCACAGTTTTAATAACTCCTCTCAAGCCTCCGCTCGCTTCCAACCTATTGTTTACAGCTCTGACATTCCGAGGGCGTCTGCTTTGATTGTTATTCAGAGTCTCGAAACAGCGTGTTAGTTTTAAAACGGCATGTGAGTGTGTTGTCTGCAGGCTCCACGGCAGCTGCAGGGATGAACATAAATGGAGCATCGCCCCCTCCGACTTCATACTTGTTCTGATAAACAACACTTTAAGACCTGCTCTCATTCCTAATTCAGTACAGTCGTCGTGCAGACAGTAACCATTTTAGTGCAAGATGATTTGGAACGTGGTGAACGGTACCCGACAGCTCGGAATAGAAAGACTTCAGTTAAACTGGAGCTTTTTGGGAACATTAACAGATGTGCAACTGGGCTGGAAAAACCATTAAGGGTCAGAGATTTGATCGGACTATATAACCTATAGCTCTTGTAATGTGCCAGGAAGAATACTAAAATCACTTCTTAAAGGTTCAAAAGGACTCCACAGAAAATACCTTGTGCAGAACATTAAGTCTTGCTTCAGATTTCCTTCAGAAAACAGATTTTTACTTGAGGCATTCGGTAGATATTTAAACTAAAAGGAGCACATGCTTTGTTCCAGGATCTAGATTTGGGTTCAGGCTGTGTTAGGGGGGACGGCAACAAAGGTACCACACGGATGTTTTAAAAACTGGTCCACCAATTAGCATCAGGAGAGTTTCCAGCCAGGTTTGTAGTGACTGAATTGAAAAATTTGGACGTGATGCTGCTTTTAGTTTCCAGCAAGGTTTGAGAAAAACAGGCAGCCAAAGGCAAAAGAATCTTTTTCATTCCAAGTATTCCTACACATAACCACGAATGGTTCTGTTTGGACCGGTGGAGCAGCTCTGGGCGCAACTCAAAGCGCCTCCCCAGCTTCCAAGTGGCCAACAACAACGAAGA
This sequence comes from Takifugu flavidus, assembly GCF_003711565.1. Taxonomy (NCBI): domain Eukaryota; kingdom Metazoa; phylum Chordata; class Actinopteri; order Tetraodontiformes; family Tetraodontidae; genus Takifugu; species Takifugu flavidus. The sequence continues at coordinate 1,617,856 of NC_079531.1, read as the reverse complement.
TTATCCACAGTTAACAAAAGTGTTTAATTGTCAAAGATTTATGTAGCTCCAGACATCTCTTAGCCAAAAATCTAGACTTAAAGGGTTCGTCAAAACTAATCTCATCGGAGTGAACTTAAGCCCAAAATAAGAGAAAGAAAATTCTGACCTGACAGGTGAAAATCAAAAGAAAACCACTTACCTGTCTGACCTTAAAAACAATATATATAACACAAAAAGGCAGGTCACTCTCACTTTTTGTACTCCCCACAACACAATTTAACGACACACATCAGAAACCAGCTGGAGTTTGAGGAAGATGAGGAGCTCTCAGGTGGCAGCCATCTCGGGGTTTAAACTCAATCCCTCCTGGATGATCCACCAATCGGCAGGTGACCGATTTGCCGATAACCATCAGGCACAGAGCAGGTCTACAATTCTCTGAACTCCCCCAGAAGATGCAAACATGAGGTGGGTACGTTCAACCGTGCGGTGCCCCTTCACTGCCCCAGGCAATTCCTGATTTTTGGTATCCAAGTAGGTGAGTTTTCTAACAACAGAAGCTGTTGTTCTCCCTCCAACTCCTAAAGGGTGTTAACCATCTTGTTTAGAGAATTGCTCACTGCAGGTTTGGCACCGACAGTGACAGAGGCAGAGAGCCCCGGCACAGTGGCGGGCTGATGCTGTGCCCATTTCTGGGGCGTTTCAGGCTGTTTGCTAGTCCCAAACTGAGAGAAATTCCCTCCTCCTCAGCCTAAACTGTTATTTTACACTGCATTTTACATTCCAATCGATTTTATCACCCAGCTGCTGGCACAGTGGACAGAGACAGATGAACCACTCAGGCATTACATCTCTGCTAAAACTCAGCGCCGCCGGCTGAGCGGCAACGGCCGAGACAACATTCAGGCGTGCGCACCTGCGCGCTCACCGGGCACGCCAACAGCAGCAGACACGTGCGCAGCAGACTGGCCACTCCTGGGTGACAGGCAGTGGGAGGCAGAGGAGGAGGCGTGTGTCTCTGTGGAGTGTTACCGATAATTCAGCCAATCATCCATCAGTCCTCCGCCTTGTAAACACACAAACAAACAAATCTTCCATCCACGCTGTGAATGTCACGCACGTCAGGTACAAGCACGTGCCTTTTTTCTTTTTTTTTGCTTCCCAGTATTGGATTACCATGTAAACATGTTTTATTCGTTCAGCCAAAATGTGGTTGTGGTGCACAACTCATCTGCAGTGCGTTCAACCACACGTGCACGCACATATGCAGCTGACGTCTAATGGACTGGCTCTTGTTGCTACATCACACAGGGGGGCACCAGTTATAGACAGTTATTTACTGGAGATGACGATGACAGCGCAGTGTGTGGAACACACCCCTTTATATACCTATATCACCTGGAACGATCAGGTGTTGCACGTGGTAGATGCATCAAAGGGAGTTTTGCTGCTGAATGTCAGCACTTCAGCACCTCACATGACTCTGGAGAACAGAAACACATTCTCCAAAACCTTTTATAAATGAATTTATTATCCCTGATGGTGCACAGAGGGTTCAGAGCTGGAGCCAGGCCCCTGGAGCTGATCGCCACAGGCTACCGTACAGCGCCTGTATGGACCCGGCTTGAACAGAGTTTCAGGGTCCTATGATAGCAGAACCTCTCGATAGGAAATGCGGCACCCACATTTTAGAAGATTCAACTGTTGTTTCATTTTAATTCCAGTATTTAAACGCAGTTCGAAGCCAGGGGGATCGCTCCCAGGTCCATGTGCGCACGTAAATTCTGCTGCTTCGAGACACGTTGTCACTCCATAAAGAGAACTGGCGACGAGGCTTCAATTAGCAGCTACTGCAATTACATATTAAAGGTGTTCGTTTTAAGACTAATGAAACACATGCTTAAACGTCTACTGCGCGTGTTCACTGACTTCTATAACGCGCAGAATCAAGTGCTTTTTAAATCTTAGTTGAGTAAAATAGACTTCGTTAGTGCTGACGAGAGTAATTAAAACTGTTGCACGCGCGCAAGGTGCCGATTTATGGGGAATTCAGCGGAATTTATGCGGTCTCCTCGTGCGTAAAGGACGCGGACCAGACCGCACATTAAGAAGAAAGCTGCACGGGGGGCGCACGCTGGCCATTATTTTAGAGTCTCTCTGAGACTTTTATATCACATTTCTTAAATCTGGTCTTTCAGTCATCACCAAGGTTACGGACAAGACGATTAACGTCGAATGTAACTTAAGGAAGAAAACAACTGGTCGCTTTCAGTAACGCGCAGGAAAAAAACCCACTTTCCCCCGCAGTTGAACCATTTTGTGTTTTGGACAGGTTGTTGAGGAAAGTGACACTACCCAAACTTTACCGCCACTGCGTTAAATGAGACTCATAGAACCAAGTTAGACCCGCCGGCAGCGCCCACCCATCTGCGCTCGGCAAAATCGAGTCGTTTCAGTTTCAAAAGTGCACGTTAAAACTTCCCAATACACCTCGTTTTTACCCTTAAACAAACCCTCGGCTCGAGAACAGGATGACTTCCCCAGAGAGACGCAAACTTGTGCAGAACGACCTTACCTATGCTGCGCAAATCTGAACCTCCTTGCACGGTGAACTTGGTCTTGCTTTGACAGCGGAAAGAGGAGAAATACACTCCGGTGACGGTGGATTACCAGCCCCCCCCCAACGACGATCGGCGCTCACGGGGATCCGCGACGCTTTCTGCCGATGCTGCAGCCCCGCAGCCCCCGTTGTATGGAGGGAGAGAGAGGGAGGAAGGGAGGAGAGAGGGAGGAAGGGGGGAGAGAGGGAGGAGAGAGGGAGGAAGGGGGGGGGAGGGAGGAAGGGGGGAGAGAGAGAGGGAGGAGAGAGGGAGGAAGGGGGGGGGGGGGGGGGAGAGGGCGTCTTTATTCAAGGTAACACACACACCCTCACACACAGCAGATGTTTTTCCTTATGTCACTGCGCTTTCAAATAGAACTAATTGGTGTGTGAATGACTGATCATGAAGACAAATGTAGATTTCCACTATGTTTAATATTCTGGCAGCAGCAGCTGTTTAATGTAACTGCCCGAATGTTTCATTAAATCTGGGGGGGGGGGGGGGGGCTTTGAATTATTGAGTCTATTCCACTGATTAGGCTTCACTGTAAACTCATGAAACCACACACACATTAATCTCCATGTTGCTGGAGAGTCACGCAATTAAAATAAGTAAAGCCAAAGGTCGACTAATATTTTTATGCAAACCCAGTGAGAACTGGACATTTGAGCTACTGAGCATCTGGAGAAATGTGACAACAGACAATTGTTCCCTTCAAACCTCAACTTTGAGTTTGTGATTCTATCATCCAGCTGCAATATCTCCCAGAAAACAAAAGTGAAGACTGTCTGGTGAACCGGTCCATCTGGGAGCCTGGTACAGTTTTATCTGCTCCTGATAAACTCTGCAGGAAGCAGCAGCTTCCTCTCCGTCACAATAACCCCGAAGAAAACACCATCCATCACTGAAACGTCAGCATGTCATCCAGATCACATCAGATCAGCGTTTTTATCCTGCCCATTGAAACAATAACCTCACATTTATCAGCTATTGTGAACACGTTTACGAGGCATCGAGGAAAGCCGGCAAACCAGGTGTTCTGGCCTACAAACCTGCTCACAGAAGCCCTGGATTTGGGTTCAGCTGTCAGCTCAGGGAGGACATTTGGCAAAATGATGCCGGAACACTTGTGGCCCAGACCTCCAGAATCATAATGAGTGTCCCGGTGGAGCTGAGAAGGGCCAGCCGGTCCCGTGGATGCCTTCGACCACAGACGAGCTACAAGATCAATGTTGGACTTTAACAAAAGTGAGGGGAGGGAGAGCACAGATTAGCACCGTCTGGATCCTCAGAGGTTTGATTTATCCTAATTCTTTTTTTTGTTTGGCTGTTATTTACACACCTGCTGCCACAGGACAGATCATCCCTGTCTGGCTCCGTCGGCGAACAAATACATCTGTGCTAACATCCCTCAAACACTTTCTCTTGGCCATAATCTTCCAGCTTATGAAACGGAGGCCCTATTTTTCTGGCTAAAAATATGGGTTTTGTCCTGAAACACTTGATTCATCAGAATCCCAGATGATGCCAAATCTCAGAGGTAATGAGAGCAGTCATGAGCTAGTTTAGTTCTACTGGCCGATTTAAACGAAACACCAGGACTTCTACAGTAGAGGTGCTGCTGTAAAAGCTCAGGATTCTATAATTATGTAGCTAAAAGGACTCAATTTTCCCTTCATGCAGCGATGGCCCATTTTTTTGGGTCCAGATACACATTTTTGCACTCAAGCTCAGCATTAAATGTGAAGTTAAATAACTGGAAAGTTTGCGTGAGCGGCCAGGTCTAATTCTGAAGAAGGAAATTCTGGTTTCTACACCGTGGAAGCAAATGACCTCTCGCCTAAACTTTGATCAACCGTCCATGTCGCAGTGGTCCGGCAGGTAATTGCACTTTGAAGCTGAAATGGAAATTGAAGCAATGTGGTTCACCTGTGTTTTCTGCTGCTCACATTTAGGCCCAGCTCGACTTGTGCCTCACCTGAAATCAAAGGTCAATTCTCTTTCCTCCTCACAAACTTGCTTCCTGCAGGATTTCAGTGTCTTTAATTTGTTTAATCAAGCAGCAGTGTCTCCCAATTACTCATGCAAAGAACACCAAATCGTTAGCGGCACAACATCACAGCATAACAACTGAAGGGGCGAACATTGTGTCGCCTCAAGGATGCCTGGAAATCCTTGGACTACAACTTCAGAGTGCAATTAAACAACCTGCAAAACAAGATCGTCAAATAACGTGCCAGAGCGTTTCCCGTGAGTCACTTCTGCTTAATTAAGACGTTTTCACAGAGACTCTTCTGAACACTTCTGAATGCTGGAATTTCAAGAGAAGTCTCCCTAACATGCGCACAAATATGCAATTAAACTCTCAGACTAACGCTGGTCAGATGAAAAGCTTCATTTAAAAAAGAGCTGGTAAAGAATGTGTCTCTGTGGAGCCTCGGAGAACTTCCCGTTATGCACGCTGACCAAAGCTTCTCTATAAAACTCATAATAATGTTCCTCTGTTTGCCCCCTCCCTGGTCCCCCTCTCACTCTTTGTTAGTTCTTAAGTCTCAAGTGTCATAAACCCCATTACAGTAATTAAGTCGGCACACCCTGAAAGAGCTCTCCGTCAAATGGGAGGGGGGGGGGGCAGACATGGAAGGGAAGCGATATGATTGAAAAGACAGAAAGAGATGGATGGAAAGGAGGGATGAAGATGTGGAAGAAGGGATGTGATGCAGGTGGAGGTGTATGCTGTGGTGGAGCCACTCTTCCTTCTGACCTGGTAGAGGAACAATAATGCATAACAAGATTCAATGTTCCGGTGGGGCAGAAAGTAAAGAGCAAAAACCCAGCGGGAAACAGAACGGCTTGATTCTGGTCACCGAGCCCACGAGACTCTCAGAGAATCACCAAGCAAGTGCCGGAGCCAGCTATCAAAACAAAGGCAGGAAGTATAGATTGCAAAATCCACACGAGTCTGACTTCACTGTCTGCTCAGGATGTCGCTGCTCTGCTGTCTTTACAAAGCAAACACGTTTCTTCTACGTCAGTGCTTAGCGTCGCAGGCCCTCGTGCACGTCAGCAGGGTGTAATAATGACGATTCACCCATTCACAAGCCCAAGCTTTTTCAGTGTCATATCTGTTAGTTTAATGTGCAATTAAGACAACTGAGAAGAGGAAAAAAAACCCTGTAAAAATCATAGAGGCAGTAAAAAAAAAGCTGAACCCCAACACACACATGCACACGAGTGAAGGTGTCACGCCCGATGAATAAAAGGGTGACACCAGGGTTGTCGGCCCGAAGGAGGAGCGGAATGCTGGAGCATCACTGCTAAGTGCTACGAGCTGCCCCTCTATTGGTATTCTGAGCTCATCCAGCTAAAACCCCTTCCTCCTCCCCCTTGTCTCGCTCTTTTTATCTTTAGAGGGTGATGTCATCCCAATATGGATCTTTTGGTCAGATGCCACCGCAGCTCACATCTCTGTCACTGCGACCATTTGCACGTTCACTTAGCCCCGCAGCGACCTGCTTAATGCACGGCCGCCGCAAAGGACACGCACGCACGTGCATGGTGAGGCGGTCCGAGGCAGCAGAGGGCACGCCGACGTGGCGCGGTGGTCCTGCCGCAGATGATCCGGGGCCAGAGATCTGCACCGGAGGGTTCCCAGAGCCTTTACTGCTGGTTTAGGCTTGGCTAACCATGCGGCACTGCAGGGGTGCCCCCCATTCTAATATACCAGAGTGGTTTCCGCGTCTGTTCACGTGAGCGGGGGCGGAGCCATAAATCATTTCGAATCATTACGAATTCACACTTGGAAGTAAACACTGCTGGTGCTTGTTTTCTTGTGCTTCGTCTCAAAAAAAGGGGGGTGGGTGGGGGCAGCCAAAGGCACCTGCCAGCCTGTCTTCATTTGAATCTCTGAGCGGGCCAGCGACAGAGGTGCCAGTCAGCGTCTACTCACGAAGATTGTTTCATGATAACGCTCGCCGCGAGGCATCAGCGGCGGTGCTCGGTACGGGGCTCGCTTTGGCAAATTTATGGCAGTTATTTATTGGCTGGACAACGTTTCCACAGGACTCCACACAAGCCTGCGATTCCAATAAGTGAGAGTGTGTCTGTGGTGAAACACACAAAGGGCGGAGAAGACAGGGGCCGACAGGTCCATTGGTTGGCGATGGATTACAGAGGTCATCTGAAAGTCAATCCCTGTCTCCTTCGGCCTTTGATCTACAGCCCCCAGATCTACAGCCCCCAGATCTACAGCCCCCAGATCTACTCCTCCAGATCTACAGCCCCCAGATCTACTCCTCCAGTTCCACATCCCCCAGATCTACAGCCCTCAGATCTACTCCTCCAGATCTACAGCCCCCAGATCTACAGCCCCCAGATCTACTCCTCCAGTTCCACATCCCCCAGATCTACAGCCCTCAGATCTACTCCTCCAGTTCTACAGCCCCCAGATCTACAGTCCCCAGATCTACTTCACCAGATCTACAGCCCCCAGATCTACTCCTCCAGTTCTACAGCCCCCAGATCTACAGCCCCCAGATCTACTCCACCAGATCTACAGCCCCCAGATCTACTCCTCCAGTTCTACAGCCCCCAGATCTACTCCACCAGATCTACAGCCCCCAGATCTAGTCCCCAGATCTACTCCTCCAGTTCTACAGCCCCCAGATCTACTCCACAGATCTACAGCCCCCAGATCTACTCCTCCAGTTCTACAGCCCCCAGATCTACAGCCCCCAGATCTACAGTCCCCAGATCTACAGCCCCCAGATCTACTCCTCCAGTTCTACAGCCCCCAGATCTACAGCACCCAGATCTACTCCTCCAGTTCTACAGCCCCCAGATCTACAGCCCCCAGATCTACAGTCCCCAGATCTACAGCCCCCAGATCTACTCCTCCAGTTCTACAGCCCCCAGATCTACAGCCCCCAGATCTACAGCCCCCAGATCTACTCCCAGTTCTACAGCCCCCAGATCTACTCCTCCAGATCTACAGCCCCCAGATCTACTCCACCAGATCTACTCCACCAGATCTACAGCCCCCAGATCTACTCCACCAGATCTACAGCAGAGGGTGCAGAGGTGGGTGGGTAGATGGGGGGGGGGGGCACGCATTGAGTGATTGAGTGACAGATAGAGAAAAAAAGCCAGGTGAAGCAGGACTCCGAGCCTGGAATGTGATTGGGCAGAGTCGTGTGCAGGCGGAATATAATCAGGAGGTAAAACAGGGAATACTGGGGGAAGGGTGGGGGTGGAACAGGGTCTCCAGGGAGTTACCAGGGAGATGACCAGGGTGAGCTAATCGTGTCTGTTATGTTCTCCTGTACTATCAATCAATTAGCACAGATTTCTACCAGGGGCTGAAGGAGATGGTTTTTCCTCATAAGCTGCTGGTTATTAAAAGTGTCTTTTCTGTTGAGCGCGCGTTTATCACTGTACAGCACATCTGCGTGTAATGCACATCTGCCTGGACCTCAGCGGCTCCTCCTGCTGTTGCAAGAATGCTGTGAGAAAGCCTGAAATATCCCCACCGAGCAGGAGAAACGTGACATTGTTCCGGTACGTGTGTGTGCTGACGGGATACAAGCGTTCAAAAGCTAATCAGCATTTTCCAATAATCCCTCGGTGAGTTGCTGGATAATTTCAGTGGTTTTCTTTCACAAGTGAAATAGAATTGACTCACAGAAAAGAATCCCCTCATTAGGCTAATCAGGTGAACATGGAATTTACAGGCACCTTATCAAACATTCTCATTTTTATAACGCCAGTAAAGGCTTAAACACGCACACAGATTTATAGCTTCTTTAACATTTGCAGTTCCTTCCTCCGGGCTCCTTCTGTCCTTCTCCTCTCGGTTACTTTTCAGTTTTTTCATCAGACCCCCCAAAAACGCCGTGAAATGAAAACATAATTGACTTTTAATTTAACGGTAAAACTCCAGCCGGGGCTGCTGACAAACGCCGGACCTGATCATCAGTCAAAGCCTCATTAGGGGACGCTGAACGGGAAGCAGCTTCCAGGAAAAGAAACGCACCTTTCTATAAAAATAACACGTGTGTTTAATGATCATTCCGCTACACGTGTCTGTCTGGACCCTGTGAAGTACCCAACAGTGAGCCCAGCGTGGGACTCTGGGTGCTTACAGCCTATAAACAGGCGTTGAAGTGGGAAAGCTCAAGTGCCCTTTAGTAGCTCCTTATCGCCACAATGTGTGTGTGTGGCTGAATAAACAGCCCAGTGGGACAGGCAGAGGAACCGGAGCCAGAGCTTAACCTGCCCCCCCCCCCCCGACACGGATCTGCACAGCAGTCATGCATTTGTAGCTGACTGGAGAGCGAGTGGCCCTAAGTGGAATAAGCTGTTCCGTTTTCAAGTAATCAGCGAGACGCAGACGCAGCAAAGCTCCGACTCCGTCCTTCCACCATGATAAAGCTCCGCATCCCAGTTTTTAGCTAGAAAATACTGGAGGACCCGATGACTGTGGATGTGAGCTTCAATTCAAGTTTTGGTCAAACCCTTCAAAATGTCAATTTTCCTTTTTTGAACTTAAATATTGGGAGAATGTCACACAAAGTGGAGCACCGTGTGTTTGGTCCCGTTAAATGGTCAAAGCTGCTCTGCAGACGCACGTTTCAAGTCGTTGCGTTTAATATTCACCCTCTTTTAGCGTCTGCACGTTCTCATTATTAAGCTCTGAAGTCATTATTAGAACACTGATAATATCACATCTCTCTCCATCTGGACACCATAAGTTATTTCATTTCCTTTTTATTCATACGTTGCATGACTTGCGGGAATGTGAAAGGGCTCAGAAAATTAAAAAATAATAATTACTCGCTGAGGCTTTTCAGGCAGCTTTAGATAATGTAATGACATTAAAAAGAACCGCTTTCAGTGTTACAGTGTCAAGGACATTTTCTTGTACACGTCGGCTCAGCTAAAAGACATATTTTTCTTCAATTATTAAAGACTCTTGAGTATTTTCATTATTAATTCTCATAATGCACACATTATTAGACAAGCGTTCATTGAGGCCTCCCTCTTTGGAACAGACTGATTCAATCAGCATCCTTGTCATGGCTCATTCCAGTATTTCCCAGAGTTTAAGAAATTAGGGTTCCACCATGTGGAGTTTGTAACTGTCAGAGGTAGAAAAGCGGCAGCAACAACAGCAGAGATGCAGTTGGAACACCCCTAAAGGCTCTTTATCTCAAAAAAACAGATTTGAACATTCTCACTCTCCCTCTAAACGCGTCGATGGGGAAAATGTCCGTTCATTTGCTTGGGCGATGCGGTATCCATGGCAACACGCTGGTCTCTGCTGGCACATGTCCTCCTGCCAGTGGTGTGTTGGGCTGTCAGTCAATAACTGCACATGTTGGAATGGACGGACGACATGAAGGGAGTCCAGGAGCGACTCCAAAGTTAACAGAGGGAGGAGAGAAAACGCTGACCGCGTTGAACAAAATCCAAAACATTTCAGACCCAGAAGGGAATTTGCCCAAATGCTCTTTTTCCTACATGACTTTGATCCATTTAAGGACAAATAAGTAGATTCTATTGCTATTTACACCAAGACAATACTGGTTCAATCAGAAAAAGGCTCTTGTGATGTACCAAATGTCATAAAATTCATTTAAGTCCACATTAAAGGCATCCTGCTCTTAGCCAGACATTCGTTAATATCTATATCCCCTAGGCCTTACAAACCACAAGTCATTAAAAGTCGTTTTGATGTGTCAATGGAGTTTGAAGTTCGAAGCATTTAAAAAAAAACAAAAAACACCCTCTGGATTGTTCCAGCACGTAATAATTACCATTCTGTGCATGTGATGCAGCTCAGCAGCCGTAACACAACTTCTCCTAATGGACACTAATTTTACGATCACGCTCCGCCAATTTATTTTACTGGAAGAAATGAAAGATCTCAGACTCATCTGTGCACTGGCTGGCGATCAAGAGCAAAGACAAACTGATTAGAATGAGCTTACACAAGCTCGATATTTTCTGTATGGGTGGAGAGATGAAGCTGGGGGATCTTGGCGCTTCCTGAATTCACGATCATCATTATGTCAGTGAGTCTCACACTGACTGTACTACCGTCCCTCACACATTCCAACGTCCTCCAGGGGGGATTTCGTGGATGTAACAGCCTTGCCAGGGATGCACAAAACAAACATTACACCAAAACCCCTCTTTGCTCTCTTAGGTTTAATCTGCACATCGCCTGAGCTTTTGTTTTCATCCTCCGTTTTACCTCCCCACCAATCTGGTCGACATCACCTCCCCATACCCGGCTTCTGATCCAACGCCCCCTTCGGTCCCTCAGCTCTCAGCCCTGATTGCAGCCAGTTTGGGGCCTCTCTCCCTCCACTTATCCCTCCTGACTAAACATAAATGCCAGTTTCTCATTACACCAGCGGGACTGCGACTGCTGTGAGAAATCTTTGTGACGTGCGAATGTCTCCGTTTTGTTTGCTTTTCTATTCTTGAACAGATGCACCATCAAAGATGTGCGTTGTTCTGTCTTTGATCTATTTCATGGGATTACAGCGATGCATATTTGTGTGTAATATGCAATAACGGAACACTCTTTGTGTGCCACAGAAAAGACAAAAACCTGGTGAAGGATTGGTGCTCCTGAGTCTGTGTATCTGTGTGTCTGCCTATAAATCAGCTTGATTGCAGCTGTAATTAAATTGTATTTGCTCCAAGAGGTCACCCCCCCCCCCCCCCCCCTTGTTTCTCTCAGCTCTAGTAGGTAGAAGATGCTAACAATATCAACGGGACATGGTCAAGACTAAATGTATGCTCTCCTGAATAATCTGTCCTAAATGGTGATACAGATGCTACTATGAGCTGTGTTTGGCTAATATTACTGACACCATAGGAAAATAGAAAAAACAGTGTATGGCAACAAACACGTATTGTGGATCAAGGCTCCTGTATGGAGAACATGCAGCGGGGGTAACAGGAGGCTGGGAATCCTGCCCTGGGGTGCTCCACAAATCTGAGCTTTCATTTTTCCAAGAGTTCAGATGAATCATCGTTTTGGTAAATTACAGCCACCTCATCAAAGCTGATCCTGACAGGGGAGTGAGAGATAAGCAATCTAAGCACTCAGCCCCACAACTCCACTGATTCTCCGTTAAAGACAGAAGGAGCGGCTGCGATCGCAGTCGGCGCCTGAAACTGGCATTTGTGAGAGTGACACGCTGATGGGAATTTTATTATTCTCTGTAATGAGTCGACAGTTATTGCATTGTTGTGCCTTAATTATGTTGGATCGTAATTGCTTTTTCCATAATGGAGAACCACCTTCAGGATTCAATTCTCTCTCCTCTGTAATTCCACCTGCTAATGCACCTCCCTCTGCATTTGCAAAGATTTAAACACCCCTAATTTATACACGCTTAAGCAACCTCAAATTACTTTTCATCTTCATTTAATTTGTGAAGTAAATTCACGGAGCAGCGTGAAAACCATAATTTCAAAAAGGAAATTCTATACGGAGCTGAATAAAGGTGACGGAAACTGTGTTCAGCTACAGAGAAGAATGTGTTCAACATTTTGCTACCCTGCTGTGATCAACTTCGATTTGAAGCTGAGGTGGAGATACTGCTGCTGGAGGTGGTCATGAATCCTTTTCAGGGTGGGGGGGCGCTGCTGTCAGTCTGGATGTGGATACTCACTGGGCTGAAATGACAGAAAAGGAAGGTAGCATAGCACGTAGCATAGCATTTCAAGCCAAGGGGGATATTGAAATAGTAGTTGGTAAGCCTGGAGTTAATTTTCTAAATTAATGTGAAACAAATCTCCACATCATGATCTGCCATCCAGGATTAGTATAAATTGAACCCTAAAGAAGAACTGCATCACATTAAAATTCATGATACCGTATCCAGGCCTCATTCTGATCTGCCGTTCATTCGAACTGATCAATGAAGAAGTGATCAAAGCGACGGACAGCCGCAGCTTTACCTCTGCAGCTTCCTTCTGAGAACTGCTTCAGCAACACCCGAAACCTTCAGAGCGGCTCATCGGAGGCTCAGTCGGTCAATAATTACAATCATCGCCACTCTGTTGTTTCTGGATTTCCTGATGGTCACTGATGAGCGTTCTTTGGGTTTGTACAGGTAATGTTCCTGCCTTCACATCAGGAAACTGAGGAGGGAAACAGACAGTTAGAATCCGTCCAAGTGGAGAATATATTTACAGACAGATTCATTTAAATTGATTTACAGACACTTTATGGGCCCTAACTGACCCTGGGTTCAAAGCCTGTGATGAAGCATCACTACTGCCTGTCTGGGGGAACACACACATGTGGCCATTGGATGGAGTGGGTGTGTCCTGCTGTGTTCCACCAGGTGGGACTGAAGAGGAAGCCCCCCCAGATTTCAGTCCCTCCTTATGTATAAACCTTTGAGTGTGTGAGAGAGAAGACAGCTCGTTCTTTCAGCTCCGGTCAGACGAACATTAACGTCGCTTAACTGAAACGAGATTTTTGCCACTTGTTCTGCACGTACATGCACGAAACGCCTATTTGCAAACACACCAGTGGCAAATATAAACAACAGCACAATGCTTAATGATCTGTCCATTGCGTACTTAGTCTTTGCCCCCCCCCCCCCCCGTTTGGGGTGCAACAACCTGAGTGACTCAGCTAAAGAAGATGCAGAGCGGAGCCAAATCTTCTGAAATCTGCTGGAGCAGAGAAGCCTGTGTGGATTCCAAACGTGCACGATCTGGAAACGAATGTGGGTGTCATTGTGATGCAAGCTCTCCATAAACGGGGGGTGGGGGGTGGGGTCGAAGCTTCATGAGGTCTCCTCTGGCCCTCTGCTATACGTCCTTTGCAGACATCTTTATGGTTTTGGCAGCTTTACTTTCCATGTTGGCCACCAGCAGATTATGAGAGCATCAAAATGTGAGGTTCACTCTTTTACCTCACATAAAAGGGATTCACTGGAGGATGAACTTGTTTTACCTTTAAGCCTCTTACAGTTTGATTTAAGCACCCGCCATGAAAGGATGATTTTAAAAAGTTTTAAAAATTGATGGTAAGGAGAAACAAACCGGAGGAGAAAGAAACAGAGGAGCGTCACCTATAACCACTCCTCTTATTCATTATGTCTGCTGTTAAGAGTGTAGACACTGTTTCAACTGCTAATATCTGCTTCATAAAATGGAGGATCAGCAAATAGTCCTGCATTATTAAACAAGTCACGTTTACAGCATAACACCATCATTTAATTTCTTTTAACATCGATCTGATCTAAAAGTTACACCACACCCTTAATACTTCATAAAATGATATAAAACTAAACAGAATTGTTATTCCTGTTGTCTTCTAGAAGATCTATCACTGCTGAAGGTTCTGGTGGTGCTGGAGCCTTAACGTTCACCGAGCAGGAGACAAGAATACATTCTGGGGAGGGTCAAGGGTCAATCCCAGGACCCACAAACGCACTTTCACACACAAGCACAGGGGTAATTAAGAGAGTCCAATCAACCTAATGTGCATGTTTTTGGACAGTTGGAGGAAACTGGAGAACCTGGGGGAGACACTTGCAGACAAGGGAAGCACATGAGTACTTTGAAAAGCAGGACGCAGACTTGAACGCACCACGTTCTGACCGATAGACGAAGAAAAACAAAATCAGGTAAAACACAAATGACCTGCATCACATATTCAGAATCGCTTCACACAGTACAGTGGTGATATTTGCATTAGTTAATGTTTATATTAGCATCACAAAAATGTTCCAAATGTCTTGTATTTCTGACAACGATGGGAGTGTGAATGTGTTAATGTGAGGAAAACAGGAAGAACTGTCTTTGGCCGGTTTCTGTCTCATATATTGATCATGAGGCTGAACAGCTGCCTTGAAAAAAACAGCTTTAACGACAGAAAGGACTGAGAGCCAGACGAGAGAAAGAAACTGTTATTGCTCTAAATATAGAGAATAAAGCAAAAACTAGGAAAGCATAGAGGGTATTGTCTTCATAAAACTATAAATATTGAGAAATTCTGTTAACACATAGGCTCACTCAGCAATTAAAAAGGTCATTAATGAGATTCATTATATTTCCTTGAATACCACATAATAGTTTTTCACAAACTCAAGCAGATGTCTCAGCAGAAACTTGTGCATGTAACACACACCATGGAGTCACAAATTCACATCATGGGGCAATATGAAGACTACAATCACTCAAATATTCATGTTTTCATTTTTATGGACATTGAAATGCCCTCAGACGATCCATTTACCAATGAATGCATATAGATTAGAGAGACTGTGTGGGGCAGGATGCCGATCCTTGTTTGTTGGGAGTCCCGTTTGTAATTTTCAAGTATAAGCAGTCTCACTGATCCACGGCAGCTTTAGCATCATGAAAAAGTTTCAGCTCATGCTTGTAAATTTAAGAGATAACTGATGTTGGTGGCGCTATTTTAAGCTCTTCCAAGAACATACATATATAGACCTAGACTATGATGTTTACACAGACTCCAGTTTTCCATTAAGCTTGATTGAAAATGTTGACTGAGTCCTTTTCTGTTGTTGAATCGGGGCAGGCGAGGCCACCACTCAACTTTATTGGGACTCCGTGGCTGGAGCCAGTGCTGATGTAGCAGAAAATGACTGGAACAGATTGTAGAGACTAATTATACACTCTCTAGAAAGTTCAAACATTACCACAATCCATACTTGCACCTTCAGTCTGACTAAAATCTGCGTGATCTTAGCTTTGAATTGCATGTGATGCCCTTCTTACTGTTGCTTACTGAGATAAACCTATTCTAGAGCTGATGCTTTGGATAACAGAAGGTCAGTGAATAGCTAACTCTTTGGTGGACGTCTCTAAAAATACAAAACAGAACATAAAGTCTAAGTAATCCCTATCATTAATGCATGTGTGGCTACCTCTCGCTGCGGAATTGGAATCCATTCAACTTCCAGTAATCTCGACCACGTGCACACTGGACTGATTGTGACACGTCAGTGGAATCTTCCAGGAAATGTCAGGAAACACTGCAAATGGAGGAACTTCTGTTAGAGCAGGGAATAGATCTAGGATCTGATTATTAGACTTACTTTCTGTATTTTGGAGTTTGTGCACATGTTGGTAAGATTGGTTGACCACTGAGATCATCCCGTCCTCTACCTTCACTCCTGTTGTGTAATGTAGCCAATGGAAAATCCAATGTCCCTGACTTGTTTGCACATGTTTGTAACCATTGTGGACAATGTTAATATGTTTTTTCAGCCACTCTTGTCTATAATTATTCACTGCTCTATTGATGATACCATAGTCTGCTCCCCCCCATCCATCCATCTTTCTAACCCTAAACAGTCAACATTCTTGGTATAGACTTAGGGCGCTTTACAAACTAACGTTTTAATACATTGAAACAGAGACAGCTCATAATATTAAACGACATAGAATCCTCTTACTGACTGCCTCTTTCAGGCCACGGTTTCGACTTGGATTTTCTTTTCTTAGATCCTTTCACGATGCAATATAGGTTTGTGATTAGCACGTTTAGCACACTTAAATCTATTGATCTCAGCGGGAACATGGCATCAAAGGATCATTAAAATTCATAAAGTGTATCCCCATTGTTTACTCTAAGATTTTCCTAAAATAATGTTTTTGTATACTTGTTTATCGTCGTTGCGCAATGAACCCCCGTTTCCGGTTAGCTAGCAAGCCAACAGCAAAACACAACATTTAGTCCTGTCTTTAAAGCCTTTTCTTCTTTCCGCTGATAAAAACGGGAAGACAAATCAGGCACGGTGGAATTATAAAGTTGTGGATTGCAAATTTGTACATTTACCTGATTTGAGCGATTATCACCGAACGCTTGATAAAAAACCCCACACCGTTGTGACGTCACAGCACTATTGCCATATAAGGCGCTCTCGCGCTCAGCGAAAGAGCCCGAAAGTTTAGCTGCGTCACTTTATAACGAAATAAATATAACCCAACAAGTTCCAGTTAACATCAGTAAACTTTCAAATGTATATCAATGGTCTTGCTGTATTTTAGAATGTATTTTAAAATATTAGAATAGTTGCTAATTCAAATATTTACTTATTGATAGAAAAGGTTGTTGAGTAAACAAATTCTTTGAATATGTTTTTGTTGGGATTAGTTTGAGTTAATTATGATATATAAGAACTACTAAATTAGTTTTTTTTCTTTGAAACATCTGTCATTGAGTGTTGCAGAAATGAACAATACTGTTCTACCTGCATGCACTTACAATCTTCAGAGAACAACCTCCTGAGACCATCAACCCCGCTCCAGTAGCAGGCGATGACCCAACATTCAATTGGCCCAGTTTCAAACATTTTCTCCCTAAAGAGGAACAATTTGACATCATTTTCAAAGCATTACAGATGGATGTGGGTGCCCTGAGATTTACAACAGGTCCATGCCAGGTTGCATCTTGAATTTTAAAAAATGACCTATCAAATGTACAAACTGAAGCAAAATGTAACATTGTGTATTTAGTGTACGATGTACTTCCTCAAGTATTTAAGTAAATAGGCCCTGATGCAAAATCCATCATAAATGAAAACTCCTGATGTCCTCTGTTGAAGCATCTTCTAACACTTTGACAATGTAATTGATGTGTAATGGTGGTGGGAAATTTTGTACAGTGCTGTACGTTTTTTGGAGATGCTAATTTCCCTGAGGACACCCCCTAAAGGGATCAATAAAGTACTCTTGAATCTTGAACAAATACTCTGATGAAGAACAACAGGTCACGCTGTAAATTTAAGAGAAAAAAATGACTTAAATGATCACACATAAATCCCTTATTATAAATGTTTGAGGACCTGTTTTACAACCCAACAAGAATATACATATATACCTATATAATGATGTTTTGTTTATACTGAGTACTCTATTGTTGGATCGGGGCAGGCGAGGCAGCCACTCAACTTTATTGGGACACGGTGGCCGGCGGAGGCCTGAGCCAGTGCTGATGTAGCAGAAAACCAAATGAACCAGATTGTAGAGCCTCATTATACGCTCTCTAGAAACTTTAAACATCACCACAATCTACAGAATGCTTTCTATGTCAGTCTGACTCAAATCTGCATGACTATGACACGAAGCCTTTCACTGCCCCTGACAGTCTGAGTCCAGCTGTTTTACTAGGATTGTCTCTGCGTAGACAGCAATAGAAGACATAGGTTCAAGTTTCTGCATCGGTCTTCGTCCGTCACGTGACTGACGCAGTTGTTTTGAGCTGTATTGTTTATATCACCTGAAATTATTATATGCAGCTATCGTAATGGTTCAAAAGACATATGCAGGAAAATAGACAAAACCATTACTTGATTTTCTTTGGGAAAAAAGCCATTATATTAAGAAGACTGTGATGTTAAACATCTTATGCTCTAGTGGTCTTAACAATCTAAATTTGATTTGATTCAACTTTATTGTCATTACACATGTCACAAGTACAAGGCAACGATTATTATTCCAAATTATTCCATTCAAAAACAAATCTTTATATATATTAAGAGATGGTTTGACACTAATACTGTATTGATTAGTCAACTATTAAATGACAAAGGTAAGTTATTGATTTTTCTGAATATCTTTCAATATGGTTTCCCTTGCTGGCTGGATCCCTGATGACGTTTAAACAAAAACACAAATGGGCCGTATCCCACAATGCACCGGGACTCTGAGGAAAGGAGAGGCGCGAGACTTCCGCTCACAAATGTAGCACAAACCAAAGTTCTGCAAAGCGGGCAACTGAGTATACATCAGACAAAGATAAAACACACAAACTAAACCTTATTACTTACTGGAAGATTTTTATAAAAGTCGTTCTTGATGTTGCGCTTTTAAAGTCCTTTCAACCGTCTTCGCGCATTGAAAAAAAAACAAAACATCTGGTCGTAGCCTTTTCGGTTAGCTAGTTAGGCGACGGTAAAAGCACCACAACACTTCGTAACTTCAATCATAAAGTGGGGAAACACATCTGGCACATTTGTTCTATTAGGACGTGGATTACAGATTTGTGAATCTACATCATTTTTAGCGATACATGAGAAAGTATTTGAGCCGTTTTGACGTAGCTGTATTTGCATTTTAGGAGCTGGAGTTGTTATTTAGACATCGTTATTGGACCCTGGCAGCACAACTAGATTATTAATTGTGGAAAAATCAATAAACTCAACATTCCAGTTAATATTGGTAAGGAGATAGACAGCGCATCTTGCGTGATTCAAATAATGCAAGTCCATAGTAAGGTTTGTATAGTGGCCAAATTGAATATTTTCCCCAGGCATAGTGGAGGGTTGCAGAAATGGACAACAGCGCGCCACCTGCATGCACACCTGCATGCACACACACAGTCTGCAGAGAACAACCTGCTGAGATGAGCAACCCTGCTCCCGGAGCAGACCATGACCCAACATTCGACTGGCAGGGTTTCAAAGATTTTCTCCTTGAGGAGGAAAATTTTGACACAATTTTGAATGCATTACAAATAGATGAGAATGCTCATAGACTAGTGCACCAACAACAGGTACATGCCAAGTTACATTTAGAAATAACAAAATGTACCTTAATTAACCTCCTTATGTCCTCTTTCCTTACACTAGTTGTATCAGCCTACTTTTATGGTCCCTGAAGCATCCTTTGGTGGCCAGTCTGTTGCTCCTCTAGTCCCAGTAGGTTAATGGTACTAATGGAACATAACTGTGTTTTCAGTCGTGTATTAGAGTGCAATGACAGAATAAATATGCTTCATTTCAAAATGGTCCTGATCTAAAATGTACTGTAAATGTAATTAAAGTTCTACTCTGTCTCCGCAGTACATTTATCAGCCTTATGGGACCCCCCCAGCACCCTTTGGTGGCCAGTATGCTGCTCCTATGTTCACAGTAAGTTCATTACACTGATGGAATGTAAACAGGCATCAGTTGAAACACTGAAAATAAAAAAAGTAAGGTTTGATTTTACATTTATAACAACATTTTTCTTCTGGATTACCATTAAAGCTGACCACTTGTTTTTATATTTTATTGCTAGTATCCCAATTATGCAGCATCAGTTTCCACTGCAGACTTGGGCCCGCTGGCTCCCCCCAGCTCCACTGCAACTGCTCCACGAGGCAAAAGGTCACGGTAATTTTGTTTTGCACATTGTTGGAACACGTATTGGCCCTTGGATCAGTCATTTGAATTACAGCTGTTTGTTGTGTGAAAATATACTTGAATGATTGCAGACTTAGCATCTTTGAATGATTCGCGTTTCAGTGACCCAAACCACAGAAACGTCTACAGTCAATGTACCAACAATAATGAGAACAAGTCTTCCTTCTTTTGTCTTGCAGAAAAAAAGAAGCAATTCCAGGAGAGCCAAACGTTTATGTTAAGAAGCCTCCTAATGCCTTCATGATTTTCCTCAAAGAGCAGAGAAGACTTGTGGCACCAGAACTGAAAGCCTCAGGGAGCAAGGCCACCACTGCCTACCTGGGGACCATGGTGAGTATTTCCTTATGTCATATTGGTATAGACAAGTTCTGAAAGTCCGACTGAAGATCTGAGTACGGCACAAGTTTGAGTCGTTCCTTGACAAGCATCAGATGTTTGAGGATTACTGTCTTGTGTCCACAGTGGAAGTCTCTGCCAAGCAGCGAAAAAGAGAAATATTACAAGGAATCAGAAAAACAGAGGCTTCTCCACAAAGAGCAGAACCCAGACTGGTCCCCTAAAGACAACTATGTAAGTCTACAAAGACCCAGCAAAGTCCTCGTTAGATCGCATCCCTCTTAAACAGTCACGGGTTGGTTCTTTTCTTTTATAGGGCAAGAAGATCAGAAGGACCAGAAAAAGGAAACGTGGTGAAAGTTAGTGCAACTGTCTATTTTTGGAATTAATATTGTACGACTTTAAATAGTATTGTAATGCGTGTATGCATTGTTTTGATGGTATATTTTACACACGTTTTATTGTTTTTTATCCATCTGTGATTTATTTTGTATAACAGTGAGATTCTAAGTTAGGCGTGTCATCAATGTCTCTTTGTTACTAATGAAATACCATCATGTAGATGAAGAAAAAGAAGAAAATGAGCAGATGCAAATGAAGTTGTCAACGCCTTGACTGCTGCCGTCACATCTCCCTCAATGGCACTTTCTGTTTTAGTCAACTTGAAATGATATAATTAAGAAAATACCAGTCCAGACAGACTAACCTGCATTTACATCCCAGTCAGTCGTGGCTCTGGATCAGTCCAAAACCATGGTCACTGATTTTGAATAATGACCAGAAAAGTTATTGCTGTTTTTATTTCTGCTACTTTTGTATTTTATTATGTTTGGAAAATAAATCATCATACCAGCATTGTTCGTGCTCGTGAGCTACTTGTAAAAATGATCCGTAGCTTTGGTTTTGTTTTTAAATCAAAATAGAACAGAACCTCTAACTAGACCTGGACAGAAGACAACAAACACGACGTCCTAATTAGACGCCTGCAACACCTCAGCATCAGTCTGAAGGAACAATGCTTCTCGAAATGAAGATAATAACTGTAGAAATTATTACCCATGAGAAGCACTTATACATGTCTCCTATAGCTCATTCTAACCACTCCCTCGGTGATACCCCATAATTGTGTTGAAGCATTTTATTTTTGCCTTCATTTATCCATTCAGTTCAATTTTGCAATCTCCAAAAGGCAGCTGTGAAATTCCCACAGGTTTGGGCAAAATCTGACCGGCACTGTTTGCTGCAGAGTGTCCTCGAGCGGATACGCAGCGCCAGGAACCGACCAAGCAAGCAAAATTTACATAGAGTGTGTTATGAGAGCAAAAAGGCTCATAACGAATCATGCAAACAAAAAATCCCACAATGAGAAGAACACAAAGAAACTTGCAGTTTACCATCCAAACTTTCTCAGTCTCCTCCCTGAGGAAGGACATTTTGTTGTTTGTTATCGGAAAATGGAGTTAATTTACTGAGTGAAACTCAAATATGAGAGCTGTATTTACAGCCCAATGATTCTTTCCTTTGAACTGTTAGCAACAGCATATGTTGGTCTGGACCACCTGCTGAGCTAGCCTGGCCGATTCAGCTGTCGTTCCCTATTCAAAGAAGGACAAAGATTTCTCAGGACACAAGGGAGAACTAATTCTACAAGCTGATGCATCAAAACAGCCAGATAATACAAACAAGACAAAAATCCTCAAGCATGACATTGACAAAAATTAGTTTTCTTTAAAGAAGCAGGTGGGAGGGGGACATCATAAACAAGGTATGTGATGTTGCACCGTGAATTTAAACGGCGTGTTTGCGTGCACGGCTCTGCGTGACTCTGCACATCAATCCACCGGGCTACGTTGGGAAGGCGCGTTCTATAATTTGGAGCCCATTTTCAGTCCATTATGCCAGGCCACCGGGGAAGCCGTGGCAAATTAGAGCCATGTCTACTTCACTGACTTCATCATTAAAATTAAAATGGCCCTCGCTGCACCCCACCGCTCCAAATATGCGCTCGCACACTGACCGGAGACAGCACAAGTGCAAACTCACACACAGACACGCAGCTGTTAGCTGATTCCAGTATCACTCACGCGGTGGGACGCTGTATTGACTCCTGTCTTTGGTTTCAGCCCCATTCAGCGTCTCAGCCCCATTAACGCAGCGGGGGGTGGGCGTGGCCAACAGGAAAAGTTGAAAATGGCCCATTATTTCGTTCCACCTTTACACTCCAGTCTTTGCTGCAGTCCGCAAGCGATCGATAGAGGAGAATAAAGGAGGCCTGTGTTGCAAGAAAAGTGGGAAGGAAGAGAAGAGACGTACTGAAGTTACTGCCTCAATGCTTCTGTCTGTGGTGCTAAAGCGCCATAATTACACCAGTTTCTCTGAAAGAAGGACCGATTTAGGGAAGAGAAGGCTCGATACAAAAGCAAGCTCATTGAAAACAACAAACGATGATTATTCCTGTCACATTTACATGGGTGTGTCCATGAGCTTGTGCCTGTGTGGCTGTATGAGGGCACGGGGTTGCGTGATAGGGCGGGGGTGCGAGAGAAGCCAGCGAGCAAGGCGGGAGTGGCGGCGGCGGCGTGAAACATGGACGAGAGTGTTTTCTTCACGGATCACGGAAGAGTCAGAAACAGAGAGGTTTGGAAAGAAAAGGAAGTGGAGTGGAAATTCCGAAAGATGTGTGAAGGTTTCACGGTGGTTCTGTGTCTACTGGCCACACTGTGGCACATTAAAGGGAAAATTCAACTTATCATCATAACACATGACGCTGCTCGGCTGCGGGGGTCAAAGGTCAGGGGGTGGAACAGAACGGCCAGGGTAGTCGGAGGTCTGTAGGGTTGACTCCCATCGTCCAACTTTGGGAAACCTGAGTAGGATTTCTAATCATTGCACACATTGTAAATTCTGCTTTATGACAGAAAAAAAATGAATTTTGAGTGGTGCAATAATGGCTGACAGACGGCCCAGAACGCACTTTAACACGTTCACGTTGAATTAAAACACATTGCATATATTTGTGAACTCATTTCCGGTGGTTTAGGGAGGTCCTGAAGCAGAGCGGTCAGATGTTGCTCCGCTACCTCTCTGCTGCTAGACTAAAGCAGAAGACCTAATCCAAAGCAAGAATTAAGGTTATATCTGGCACTAGCGCACTGAGTTTGCTGAGGCAGGAGTCAGTGATGGTCGCAGCTGTAATGAAAACTATTATGGTCTGGAAAATGTGTCTTTGGGTGATTTTCCACCGTGTTTTCGTAGCCATCTGTCCTGAGGCGTTGTAGCGCTGAACACATCACCCCTGACAGATGTTTATGTTCACCATTCTCGATGTGAAGCTCTCTGCCTTCACCCTCTGACTGAGCACAAACGAGCCACTCGAATCAATTCACTCAACACATGGCGGAAGTTGAACCCGGCTATCTGAGAGCCAGTTGGCTGTGAGTCCCCTGTGTGCTGTGAAATCTACCTACACCGCTGCTCCACTCGAATCAGCGCTTCATCTTTACATGTTGGTTTTTATAGGGAGAGCAAACTATTTTGATTGGGACATTTCCAAGCCTGGAAAAGCATTTTGGTGCTCAGCGTTACGGATAAATATACCTAAAAATAAATAAATGTCTCCTTGCTGATCAGCGGTTTGGTTTCAAATGTTTGCAAACCACAACGTTAAAATTGAATCGTCTAAAATCTCCCTTTGACGTGTTGACTTAAGACCAGTGAGATCTGCAGCACAGTCTCCCCGACTCCCGTCCTATTGATCTGATCGGGGCTCATTATTTCCCAGTTGTAACTCCCAACAAAAGACTTTTCCCTCAGCTCTCATCGTGACTTGTTGGAGGGAAAACTTTACCTGCTCACACTCCTCTTCCCTGCACAGATTCCTTATCTCGCAGCTCTCCATTCAGACCACTAATTCACTCATCACCTGTTATCAGCCTGCATCTTTATTCAGTCTCTCACTGTCGCTCTTTTCTGCATCTCTGCTTTCATTTGCTCTGCCTTTGTTTTTCTCATTTTCTACTTCCAGCAGTCGAGTCCTCTGTCTTTCCGGCCGAGTGGCGCCGACGAGGAGATGTGCCTGGATAAGCTTCTCTCTCTCTCTCCGCCCGTCTGCACCCCCCCACCGTCGCCACCCCCACCCTGCAGCCTGTGCTGCCTCCATTCTACCTCCCTCACATTCTGTCTTTCCCAATGAATACCCCATTTGTTCATCTCCTCACCTGATCACCTGATCTACCCCGCTCCCCCTCCGCTGGCTGTCGCTGTGATTGCTCACTAAAGCTCACAAAAAATGACAAAGTCTGAGGAGGGAAATGAAACAAACAAGCATGTTCAAAAGAGGATAATTCGTTAAAATCCAACGGGAAATGATGTTGCTCTGCAGGCAAAGCAACTTCCCAGGTATCATTACAGCACAGACCTGCAGAGGAGAGCACCATAAGCCAGATTTCCTGTTTGGTTTTCAGTTTTGCTTCACTAATCAACTCTTTCTGCAAGATACATGCTCCACAAACGATCACAGCATGTGTTCCACGCGTCACCCAAACGGAAACTAGGAAATGTAAGATCACCTCTGCAAGTTTTCTTTTTTTCATGTTGTTGCTTAATAGAAATAGCTTCTGTTTAATTTCTCAATGTACAGTCTTCACAACATGTTAACTACACTTGGGTGGACTTTAGATCTTTTTCTACTGCTTCTTTTAAGCATAAATGTGCGGCTGATGTTGTCCAGCCGACACACAGTCAGAACAAACAAATACAAATTATTAAAGCACTCGGCTTTTTTCAGTGGTGTTTGTCGAATTGGTCATTAAATTAAATGTTCCTCTAACCATCTGTAACAGAAGGAATCCGCTGGAACACTGAAAATGATGCACTGACCCATAAACATCCGGACCCCCACCCCAGGGAGCAGATTAGAGGCAGGTCGGAAAATAAACTGGACGGATCTGAAGTGGATGAAAAGAGTAGAGGTGATTTCATCTGATATTTGTTGTGCTCGGAGCAACCGTCTGCATATTTCATGAACATTAAATGAAATGAAATCATGTTTTGGAGGCAAAAAACAGACTGTAATTTCAGGCCTGTCAGTTGTTGTAATAATTCTGGCTACCACTGCGTAATAATATGTCAACCATGACCTGCATGAGACAGTAAGTTGGAAGGATTTTAATGTTCGCTCCTTTGACCAATGCTACTTATACTAAGAGGAGCCACGAGTCTCCCAACGGGCTAATTATTTTAGTTTTCCTCATCTACTCGTTGAGGTAAATACAAAAACAAGTAGCTCTAATCTTACAGTAAAAACATTGTGGAATTAATATTTGTATGAAATAAATGTTAAACCAAAAAGTTCTACCTCTACATAGATATTTGGTGCAATCCTGACAGAAGCAACAAAAACATGCATCTATTTATTGATCTGTACTATCGTTCTTAAACTGACTGTTTAGAGTGGAATTTATTAAACGTGAAACACTCACGGAGCCACTTAAGGGTGTTTGGGCCCAGCTGCACTGGCGTCGTTGCTCTTATAGACGCAATGAATTAAAGTCCCGCTGCATCCAACTGAGTGTATTGTCCCCCTCCTGTAAGACGGAGAGACAAAAGAACCCATTTGAAAGGTTCCCTGCTTAGTCGAACATGCAACATGGGGATGTTGACTAAGGTCACATGAGCTCTTTCATACCTGGTGGAATTGCACAGGAAGTGGTTTATTGTGAAACAAATCGTGAGATCATGGCATGTTTAGAGTGTTTATGGGACATGGAGATGCATTCATGGACGTCAGTCCCCCGCTGCTATCTGCAGGATGTGGTTTTCAACGGAGACAATTTCCCACATAGGAAGAAGCTCCTGGTGTCCCAGAATTCTCTCCCACTTAAATAAGCCAATGTGGATACTCAACCTTCTGCCACGGTGCTGTCACACACAGTTAGGCCACAAGTGACTGGAGACTGGGACCTGCTGGAGAGCCAGGCAACAGCTAACTATTCCCTCCCTACAATTTAGAGTCCAGAAAGCAGAGCTGCCCTTCAACTTGGCTTTACCACTGCTGATTTAAAAAGGGAATGGATGCGTGGGGACATTCAGCAGGATTCGCAGCCAGCGGCCACATAAATGCACACAAACCCGACAGTCAGGCTAGCAGCTGTTGTCCTGATACAAGGGGAGCACAGAGGGCAGAGTTCTGAAGTGGAGGCATTTCCACGCCGCAGCACGGAGGAGCTCTGCCACAGAGACGTGATGAATCAGGGAAAGGAGAGACGCGAGGCAGGTTAGTCACACCTGACTGGTCGGACCTAGCATGAATACAAGATGATAAATTAAACCATCGCCAAAGTAAAGCTAAAACATAATAGCTGTCTGTGTTGTTGATGATCTGTAATGTCTTAAATCCTGTCTGAGGATGAAAAATGGCCCATTTCTTATCTAGGTCAATGTCTCCAACACTCGTGCATGTGATTATCAGAGGATGAGACGAAGAAGATGGCAACTGTGGAGAAAATTAGCAAGGGAGGACAATTACAGCAGAAAGTGAATCTGCTCTGCCTTCATTTAACAAGCTGGGGGTCAGTGGTGCTGCAGAGCTAAACGGTTAGACCTGGATCCAGCCTTACTCCATTACAGGGTTGGGGGTTGTACATGAGCCTCGGCCCCCAAATCACATTTGGCTCTGGGACCGAGAGGGAAAAACAAGGTGGCTAACTGCAGAGAGGAGGAGCAAGAGATCAGATGTGGGGGTAAATATGAAAACAGAGTGTCGGAGATGTGCCAGAGCTCGGCATGACATCGAGAGAGCACGAATGGGTGGGGGAAAAGGAAAAAGCAAGGGTGGAAGGAGTAGAGGAAGCCAGAGGAGTCAGTGAGGAAGCAAGAAGCGATGAGAGGGATCAGCAGAGATAGATCTTCAAGTGGATGGATTGAGAGAGTAAATAGAGGTTAAGGGGGGATAAACAGAGCGATAGCAGGTTGTACTTTTGAGGACAGGTAAAGAGATGCGGAACATTTTAAAGTAAGGTGAGCATGACATAGATGAGAAGGTGAAGAGAAAGATGTGTGTGAGAGTGAGAGAATGTGTGTGTGCATGTGTGTGTGTAAAGGAGCAAATAAGAGAGGGAGACAGAAGAAAGACAGTGTGACTGATTGGGCTGAGGCAGCAGTCTAAGGTTCCTAATACAGCGGGCGGTGAGATCGGACTGAAGAAGCCTGAAGGATAGACTCAGAGGAGCGAAAAGGAGGATGAGGGAGGAGGGAAACAAAGTTGGAAGGGGATTGAGGGGAGGAGGAGACTGCTTTCCTCAGGTTCTTCTCAGAATCTCCTCCTACTTCTTGTCTGAAACATGCTAAATCTTCCCTTTTTACCCCTTCCAGCCCTGCTCCCCCCCCACCCTCCTGCTCATAAACCACTCTCCGCTTCTTTGGCTCCGTGCCTCTTTTCTCCTGCAGCCTGAACAGTCATTTCAACTTGAAAGCACAATGTCTTTTCAATAAAAGTGGGGGATCAAAGAAAGCAGGCAGAGTGAGTGTGATCCAGACTTTTCCACTGTAAAAGCACGAGTTCGTAACCACGAGACCGCGGACACAAATGGACCCGGACCTCCGGTCTAACAACCACTTGTCTTGTCGCAGGTCCCTCAGAGACCAAAACAAACATCATTTAAAAAGATCAAACTTGTCTCCCTGGGCCGTATTACCGCATATGATTGATGCTGTAAATGCATCCACGCTAATACAGCCACCCTGGATAAAAAAAAAGGAAAGATCAAAGCATCACAAGCACGAGCATAAACAACACTTGCACCGAACAACAATGCCGACAGTCCGAAAAAGGTCCCAATGATAAATTACTAAGATTAATAATCATTGATATCTATTTCCAAGGCGGCGGGTCCTTTGCTCTCCCTCTGCCTCCTTCTCTCCATCCTCGCTCCTCATCCTGTCTAGACTGGCTTTGGCCCACCGCCCAGGAACAACTGCAGTCCAGCTGGATGACAAACTACCTAATAGAGGCTGGGAGCAGATAGAGACAGAGTGGGGACTGCATGGTGGGAGAGAGGGGTTTTAAAACTAAAAGAAGGGAGAAGATGATGATTCAGATGGAGGCAGACCTGAGGTAGAGCATGCTGAGGCATTGATTTGCAATTCCAATGAAGGACGTTAACAGTGAATTACACCCCATCCCACTTCGGCTTAAGTGTGCATAAATAATCACGTTCCTGGAGCTCTGCCCCGTAATGGATGGTCCCGCCGTAACAAAGTTGGACAGGCTGTCGTGGAACGACATGAACATTTAAACCATTATGAGATGCACCATGGTGGGTTGGCCTGTCTGACAGGGCTCGAGCTCCATTTTAGTCCACGTGTTGGTAAACAAAAGCAGAGGAGAGAGGTTGGATTAGGTCGGTGCATGTTGGGGAGAAACAACACTCAATACATGCAGCATTGGGAGCAAAGATAGCACAAGCAGAACCGTTTCAGGCGTCAGAAGGAGCTTTTTGAGAGCAGGCGGAATGATGATGGTGGAACTGGAAAGTTATCCTCAGCAGTTGAAATCTCAATCTTGGCTAAAAAACCCCATAAACCATCAGTAAATAATGGCAACAGAACCAACAGCAGGGTGTGAATTAGCTATGAACAAGTTACCGTCCTAACATTTGTATTTATGCTCCCACTGTCAAAAGTTCACAAACGAATCAATCATCACATCACTAATCAAAACAGCAGTAAAAATCGTCTCCCGCAGATTGTTGTCAACAAATCACTTTTGGCAGGTTTGGCACTTTTTCACCTGCAGTTAGAAATCTGTCAAAGCAGCTGTGGCCTGTTTGTTGTCTCTCCTCCCCTCCCCTCCTCTCCTCTCCTCTCCTCTCCTCTCCTCTCCTCTCCTCCTCTCCTCTCCTCCTCTCCTCTCCTCTCCTCTCCTCTCCTCTCCTCTCCTCTCCTCTCCTCTCCTCTCCTCTCCCTCTCCTCTCCTCTCCTCTATCATGCTAGCTCTTTTCCCCATATGTGTGAGATGTGGGGCCAGCAGCAAGAACGAGCAGGAAGGATCTCTGCAGGGTGGAATACCACATGGAATCAAAATGGGATAAGAGGCCAATACTGAATGAGACGGCAACGTTGCCAGTGCTTGGGGGTAAAAAAGGACAGGGGAGGTTGTACAAACAGATGGATGGACGCAGCGGTGATGGATGGACGATGCTAAATGATGCCAACAGCCAAAGAATTAATGGCCCACGATGAGCCAGCAAGACGACACAGACACAGCAACAAGCAGCCGATCCGTTTGTGTTGCTAAGTAGACAATGATGCGTCAGGGGCAACAGGGCAACAGTTAGGCTACACTGATTTCAACTAATTAGGGTCAGACTCATCAGATGATTTGTGGTCGGGAAACTTCCAATAAACATTGAAATCTGTGTATAAATAATAAGCTAATTAGAAAGAAAAAAAATCAAAATATCTTTAAATCTTTAGTTTCACATCCTGTAACATTAGAATTGGCCATCGGGGAACACTGATGCAGGTTCCTTGAAGACAGTTTCAAGCTTCTCCTCTCTTCTCCTCCACCACGATTAAGCCATTAGAGCAGCTGAGGCAGCTGATTAATACACTACCTGTGTCAGGATACATTGATTAATTGTGTTTGATGGTGTTCGGTCCACAAATCTTCCAGGAGAGATGTGAAACTAATGACAAAAATATCAAGCAGAAAACAGGAAGGCTGTCTTTGTCTTCAAGGACAGTGCTTGCAGTTTTGAAAAGATCTTTTCTACTTGAATTTGATGAAATGAAGCAAACGCTGGTTGGCTGGAAAGCTTTCTGACCCACGTTGGTACAAAGTTGGACTTTCAACCAAATGCTTACGGCTTTTAATCTCCTAAATGTAGCCAAGTACCCAGAAAGGGGCACAAGAAAAACCAGTATAGAGGCACACTGAACCTGCTGAAACCTCCCATCTTTCCAGTCTGCAGCCCCACGCCGCTCGCTCGCCCTCATGGATCCATCTTTTCTGTTCTGAGTGCGAGCCCGGGCTCCTGAACCATCAACCAAATGACTGAATAATTGAATGACCAAATGAAACAGCCTGCAATGGCACATGGATCAATAGACTCCATCGCTCCCTGATGGATCCTCTACCTACTGTCCTCTCTCCTCCAGCTCCCTGTACTCTTGTTTCCTTCCTCAGTCTTAATCTCACCGGTCTATTTGGCTTAATCTTAATCTTAATGAACATCATATCAGCTTTGGGGGGTTTCCGTTGTTCTTCCTTGAATAATGCCAAGCTAGAATTTGCTCCATCCAATCATCAACACAAGACGCATTGTTATGAACTGATAAATTGCTCCGCTGTATTACTGCGCCCGCATACGTGTATCACGCCGCTTTCTAAGAAATGAGAAGTCGCTTCTACTGGATGCCTGATTTCGAAGGTTTACAGCCTCTCCAATCACTCCCCACATTCACTTTTCCCTCTGTGAAACCACATTACGCCGCCCTCGTCTCCGCCACGCTCCCCTCTTTCCATCCTGTCACAATCCCACCTTGTAAATATGAGCCGGCCCCGCCTCAGAAATCTCATCTCTGGAGACGGCGGCACAGCCAGTGAGGTGGAAATGCGCCGCGGGATTTCACAAAAGAGGTTAACAGGTGAGCGCGGAGGAGGGAAGTGAGATGGGAAATGAATGTGGGGTGTTTTTCGTTGCTGTCACTCCACGCTGCGTGACCTCAGTCAAGCCTCGTGAGCGCCCTCGTGGATCTGCCTGAATGGAGGGATGGACGGCCGAACCTCATGTGAAATCTGTGGGTTAGCATATAAATGCTAATTTAGGATTGTTTGTCCTGTAGCATAAACACTGTCTTAAGCTATCGACAGGAAACGGTTATGAATATTGATCTGCAGGTTAATAGAGCAAAACTGTCATATTTTGATCCCACTGAATGGATTGTGTCACGCTTGCACAGCACTGCTGAGGCACCTAACATGACCGTAGCTTTAGGCTGGAAAGATAAAAACAACAGCAAAGGAACGTGAGCATGCCAGGGAGGAAGCTGGAGAGTGTCAGCCAGGGAGAAAGAAGCACGATGAATTGTCGATGTTAATGTTAGAAAGCAAATTTTACTTTCACTTTTGGTCCAAAGTCTCTCATAAAGGATGGGGAAGTGTTGCTTTCCTCCAAAGACCAGTAGAATCCCACTGCACCGTCTCATAAGGAAGGCTGATTTATTTTAAATCTGAGGATGTATAATGATACAACAAAAACAGACATAAGAGGCAGGAAGCAGCCTGATCCTGCACTCATCTGTAGTCTGCTTTGGTTCTATTGTTATCATGAACATCTACGACCATTTGCGTAACTACTATTCACATATGCATCATTGTGTTTTGGATTAGTGACCTTAATATTATTTTCTATTATTTTTCAAACGTTATGATGGACATTTAAGGACTTGGGACAAGTTAAGGCCTAACACCCCCTGAATGTGACGGTGCGCCTCCCCCCCCCCCCCCCCCCCCCCCCCCCCACCCCCACCCAGAGGCCCTGTGTGTGGTGGTGCTTGTGGTGACTGAGGGAGGGGGTGTCATTGGAGACATTGGATCTCCACTTCATGTATTGTTGTCATTCTGTTGAAAAAAGAAAGAATGTCACATGAAAATTAAACTTCTGAGATTAGCGAGGAGAGGATGCAGCTGTCATTCATCCATTGTCACTCCCCCCCCCCCCCCCCCCCCCCCCCCACACACACACACAGAGGTCCTCAATCACAGCTGTGTCTCCCTGGACACACCTTCAGTGACAGTGATGAAACCAGCCTGTCAGGCCTCGTCTGACAGCACTACAATGAAACATAAATTCATCTGAACGATCCACCAAAGAAGAGTGAGCACACAGAACCTTTATGTTCCTGTTCGCTCTATAAACTCCCAGGGTGGGACCCTCTGTGACTGGCAGATGGTGGGTCATTAGGTCTTGTAATTTCACTATTGGTTTCCCTCTCACTCGTCTTTTTTTGTTAAACAAAAAACGTTTTTACAAACAGGCTCAACATGTGGGGAAAAGGGCCGTCTGAGCTCTTCCTGTCAGCATGAGTGACGAGCTCTGGCGTATAATCTGATGGGGGGGGGGGGGTGTCAAATGCATTTAAGGGAGAATAACATTGACTGGTTGAGATGTCTCATCTCCACCTGGATAAAAGAGACGACGGAATTCAGTTTGTATTGATTACGCCACAAATATTTAGGCCTGAAAAAGTCGCGTTGTTCTGAAAAGGCAGCTTTTCCCTCGCCTGCGTGGAGCCATTGAGCCTCCCACCATCAGTCCGTTTGGACCACCTCCCCAGTTCCTCTGTGGTCTGACCGGGGGGGGGGTACCTGAGCCCTAATTGTGGCAGCTGAGGAGGAGGCAGAGAGACTTTGAGGCGGCCACACAGTCAGCAGGGGGAGCTCTGCCTCCCTCAGACACTGATTTATTGGACAATTTCACAGCAGTGTCCTCAGTAATGGGACAGGATAAATTGCCAGCCCCTCGGTGACTGAGTTGACTCCTGGGGAGGACAG